>NC_087202.1:104033235-104035735 GCF_015104395.2 Macrobrachium nipponense | reverse complement strand
GGTTTTTTTTTTGCCACAAGGAAAAATGAAAAAGTGAGATAGCCGAGTACGTTTCGGTTCTGTTCCGACCCTTTACTAAGGCAAACTGATTTTACAGAGGAAAAAACAGTCAAAAGAATGTTTAATATCCAAAACTGACACTACAAGATTAGCAATAAGGTCGATTTCACTCTACAGCAAAACGAGGAATGCCTGAGGGTAGCCACACCTATGAGGATACACACGTGGTAAACAGGTTATTTTCTCCCAGAAAACACGTACATTTGAAAAAAACAAGGAAGCATATACAACTTAAATATCATGAAATTTACACAGATTTTCCAAAAAAATATTATTATGAAAAGATGAAAGAAATATAAATATATATATATATATATATAGAGCGAGCAAGAGAAGAGGGAGAGAGAATATCGCGAACGAGAGAGAGAGAGAGAAGAGAGAGAGAGAGAGAGAGAGAGAGAGAGAGAGAGAGAGAGAGAAATAATAACTATATACATGTGGGACTAATTTATTAGTAGTTCATTTGTGTTAAGGTCATTCATAAACATATTACAAATATATGGGTCCAAATGGTACATTCCCAGACTAAGATTTAGGTTGTTTTTATTAGTGATTTGTATAATTGCCGATTCCAGTAAATTTCTTGAAACATAATCATTAGATCTAGCAATTACGGAGGTATCACCCCAATTAATAAACAGTGCCTAAAAATCTGGGCTGTTCTAACTGAATGCATAATTGGGCGCATAGTACTGTAGAATCAATTGCTTATAAACTATCTAAATATCTTAATAAACTGTTATCCCCGCTACTAGGAACTGTATCTAATTCACACATCTGGAATTCTCTTGATCTTGTGGAAAAACTAAATAACATTGTACTAAACCCTAGCGATATTTTTGTCAGTTTTGATGTATGTTCTTTGTTTACAAAAGTCCCTATTGACTCAGTGCTAGAATATTTAAGTAATGAACTTGTACTGCATGAATTGCCTATGTCCGTTAGTCACATAATTTCCTTAATTAAGTTATGTATTTGTGATTGCAGATTTATTTTTAATTGAGAATATTACCAACAAATATTAGGTATGGCCATGGGTAACCCTTTATCACCTCTCCTTTCAAACTTATATATGGAATTTTTTGAGAGACAACACCTCCCGAATATCACACTTATCCCCTTAAAATGGTAACGATATGTCGATGATATCTTAGTAGTCTTACCTGGTGGTATCGATGTAAATGATTTACTGTCTAAATTGAATAATTTAGTGCCATCCATAAAATTCACTGTTGAAATTGAAAATAACAATGTCATTCCTTTCCTAGATGTATTAATACATAGAGAATCTTTCCAATGCAAATTCAGTATTTATAGAAAACCCACAAATAATTTAACATATGTACATTTTTATTCTGGCCACCATCTTAATATTAAAATTTAAATTTTTTCTTCTATGTTCCTACGCGCTTTGCGTATCACGAGTCCACAATATCTGGACCAAGAAATAGAATACATAAAAAAGATAGGAAATGATCTCTGCTACCCACCTCATTTAATTGATTTATGTTATCAAAAAGCTCACAAAAAGTTTTATAATGTTGCTATTAATGAAAAAGAAATGCCTAAAAATGTACTTAGCTTATCTTATTTTCGTGGATTTGAAACCATAAAATCAATATTTAAATCGTTTAATGTTAATGTAGTGTTCTCGTATAACAATACCATTAACCCCTTCTTTACCGGGTGGGTGAGCAGAATGTAAACATTGCGTTCGCTGCCGAACTGAATCTCTCGGTAGTGACTCCAGTTTGGAGGGGTGCCGATCGTAAAAATATTTGCCAAAAATACACTAATCAAGACAGGCTAATGAAATTATCAGGTATTATTAGCACTATAATATCACATATTCTATGTTATTTTTATCATCCTACAGGGAAAATAAATGATTTTATGAAAAAAAATGTGAAACTCAGTGTCCCTTGTACAAGGGACACTGGTGGTCGGTGAGAAAACTACAGTCTTGAATAGAAATTCGGTCTAACAGAATGTTGGTATATCGCACCTGGAACATGCACATAAAGTATTATCAAAACAGAACAGTAAATAAGCACGTAATAACAACAAAAAAAAAAAAAGAGCAAAAACTAAAGCGAAGCCCCGCAATAAATATGGAAATCGCAAATTTTATAGTATATCTTTCAAAAATTGGTCAATGTCATTTTCTACGTTTTCTAAGATTAGTTTCATCACAGAAAACAACTTAAGGGGCATCAGGGGTATCTAAACTAATTTTTCAAGTTTCTTGTCCTCAGAAAAAATAGCTTTTTCGCTTTTTCTCTGGTTTGGTTTTTTATATATAAAGTTACTATAAGGCTTTATTTTTACCTTCATTTATCTGGTGTTCATATCTTTTATTTGTAAAATGTAATAAGTGAATAAATAAATAAATACAGTAAATGATGATACAACTGGTTTTATACTTGGGTAGAAGTTATTA
>NC_087202.1:103868235-104028235 GCF_015104395.2 Macrobrachium nipponense | reverse complement strand
TGTCTGAGTTTAGTAGTGGTGACCTGAAAGTGGCGAGGATAATAAGAAAGTTTCTAAAACATCGGTCTTAACAAAAGTCATGTTGCTACATATGACCAGCCCAAGTGTGGCTATATCTCCCCGGTCCTGCCCGGTTTACAACAACCCACAGTGCATCAGTGGAACAACAGAGCTTTGACATGCGCGTTTTAATACACACTACTTAGTGAAGGAATGGTGAAGATTAGTAATTGCTCCATGATATAAATGTGAAAGTGACAAGAGGTTATTGTGAGGATTATAGATGCACAATACTAAGTATATTAG
The DNA here is from genome assembly GCF_015104395.2 of Macrobrachium nipponense. Classification (NCBI taxonomy): domain Eukaryota; kingdom Metazoa; phylum Arthropoda; class Malacostraca; order Decapoda; family Palaemonidae; genus Macrobrachium; species Macrobrachium nipponense. The sequence goes on along the minus strand of NC_087202.1, from coordinate 104,027,929 downwards.
TGAAGGTGTATGCTAGGTTTATGGTTGTGAGAATAAGATGAATGGAAGAAGCAATGATAAGGGAAGAACAGTGGCAGTTTAGATAAGGAAGATATTGAATAGAACTATCTTTTTATGTTTCATTTTAACTCCAGTGTAAATTTACATTTCATTTCACCTCTTGCAGATATTAAAAATATCCATGCAGACCATGTTGGTAGTCATCTAGGAAAAGCGGAAGGTATTGTTAGATTAATTCGAGGTGTCCCTCATCTTGGTACCAAGAGGATTGTGTTACTACCTCGAGATGTTATGGTAAGGAATATTTATTAATCAGCATTACATCCGCTGAAGTTTGATTTTGTAGTGCATTTTGAAAGAATTAGAGCCATTGCATTTTGTGTAGTATGCAGCCACCAGTTTTTACTGTAGTTTCACCTAACTGTGCCAGAAGTTTTAGTTCCCTTTTTACTCTCAGGTTAGGTAAAATATTGATACTTAATTTATATCTATATCCTTTCATTCTGGTTCATTGTTACTTAAGACCCTGATATCAGAAATGCTTGTGAAAAGAGGCTTTAAAAATATATTTGTGGATACTGGATCCCTTATTTAAATCATATTTGGGACTGTTTATTCTATTACCACCAATGTTAGGCTACCTAGATTTCTGAAGGCTTCCCCTTTGAAGTCTTATTATGCCAAAGTAATTGCCAAACTCCTTTTACCTATTTTGCATGTAGAGCAAAGTGTATTAGTCACTGTAGGAATTAATTCACAAGATAACAGCTCTTGTTTATCCATAGTCAAAGGGCAGTGTAAAAGGGTTTCACCAAACTTAAATCTCTTATTGGAAAAATAGAAAATAGAAACCTAGATTAATTTCTGGGCTCAGCTCGTGTCGGCCTATGAAAGGATCCTTAATATCATTCTTTCTAGGTAAAATTAATCTAAAATTACCAGAGAAAAACAAAATTAAGAAAATGTCAGTAAAACTGACTCGCTCACTCTTAAAAAGAAGTGTCGGTATGGTAATAGGGGCGAGTGTGGAACACTACACGAGACAATAACCAATTAGAACTTCAATCAGAATCCCCCCCCCCCAAGAGAGAGCTGATACCAACGGGCGATCGCAGTCGCTACTACTACTACTAGAGGACGCCACGGACAGCAGCGCCCCTAGCGGACATCCTTAATTTTTAGCGCTAGCGTCAAGACGCATTTTTCCTTGTGCTGTGTTATTTACGGGATTATCTTTTTCTGCCATCATGGAACGCTCTGCTATTGCTACGGCTAAGTTAAGTAACTCATAAGTAATGTTTTACCTCAATTTTATCTTCCGGGTACCAGTATTTTCCTCTTAAATAGGTCATATACGGTTCCCCGGTTGCCTCGTGGTGGCGCCATGCTGCCTCGTTAAGAATTCCCGGTCCTCCATACTGGGACTTCTTATACTTATGGGCTTACTATATTGCGTTCATTGTCTTTTACATCGAGTTTTAGCTAGTTTAGCCCTCCTACCATGTCTTTTAGTTTGGTATTTAGGGCTATTATTATTATTCCGGCCAGCATCCCGGCTCTTGCTCTTCATCGGCTATCGCTGGCTCCGAGTAGGCTTCTGTTTCTTGGAACAGTCTGCTCCTCCTGGGCTTCTTTTTTCTTTTACTAAAAGTGTCTTTCCATCTTTTCGATGTTATTTATTTATTATATTTAGGGTGTTAGGCTAGCCTAGGTGCTTGTTCCTTGTATTGGTACAGTCTGGTTCCACGTGGCCCTCTCACGGTTGTGTTGCTCGCGGCCTAGGCCACTTGCGGTCACGTGTTCCATCGCACCTTACCCTGCCCTGCCCTCCCTCTCTGGTATAGGGAGGGGCTAGGGGGGGGACCCATTGGTTGTCATGACAACCTCAGTCGCCTTCTCTCTCTCCCTATCTGAAGTGACCAGGGGTTCCTCCCAGCAAGGGGGTATAGGGCGACCACTCATGAGGTACCGGGTCTCCAAGCGGGTAGTCGGTGAGGCGGGGAGGAGTAGGCCATCCCTCCCCCCTCTCTCTCTCCCGCCGTGTTACGCCGAGACCTTCCCCTCCCCCCCTCCCCAGTTGCTCAGCCACCTCCCTCGCTATAACGAAAGGAGCCTTCCGTCGCAGCCGGGGCACCTTTGGTTATAGATTACTGGCTCCGCCAGCGGGCATGGGTTGGGCACTACTAGTGGTCGGTTGCTTGCCTACTATATCCTTACATCCTCTCCCCCGCTACCGGAAGGGAGCTTGCTTCTTACCCGTGCACTCTTCTAGTAGACGGGTGGAGAGAGGTTTGTATTATTGATTATTATATTTTATTTTAAGGATATACCCTAATTTTACAATGAATTGTGTAATGTTATTATTATATTTCTACCATACCCGCCATTTTCCGTCGTGGTTTCCTTTTACCACCACTCCTGGTTGGTTTCCCTTTGCGTCTCCGCCATCAGCGGAGCTATAGCCTAGGGCACGCAACCAACCTGGTTACCACACGTATTTTGGCGGGGCTCTGGTTTAATCTAACTTTATCGCTCCGGCACCAGCGGAGCATCTGTTAGACGGTAAGTGTGTACCTGGTACTCATGTATCTTTCCACTTACAGGCTACCAACTGCCAGGTCCCCAGCGTGTAACGCGACGCTGTTCGACCCCTGCGGCCACGATGAGTGTAGGTCTCACGCCAACCCCCTTGTAGCACGTCTTACAACGAGATGATCGTCTGGCACCCAGAAGCCTGCGCCATCTGCTACGACCTGGTCGGTCAGCTGGGAGATGGGGTAAGTCCATTATAGGCTTCATTATTATTTACTAACAACTCTTAGTCATAAGTTTGTTAACCCCGTGCCACCACTAGAAGCTCATCTCGCTTTTCTTTCAGGCTACTGGTGTGAGGGAAGTCGCCCTCGCCACCCTGAAAGCGGTGGGTGGGCGGCTTCGGGAAGAACGCCGCCAAAGGCCAGCCTTATATTCTTGATAAGAAGCTGGCCGTCCAGATCTTCCCTGCGGGCAAGTCGACTGGATATGTTGACCCCTTGTCCGCGGCCCCTCTGATAGCCTCCATCCAGCAAGACCTCCAGCAATCCTTTGGGGTCGTAGCTGCCCAGGAGTCGGTCCCGGACGTCGCTGCCCTGGACCTTAACATCGAACCCATGGCGGTAGGGGTGGAGGATTTGTTGGTTGAGGTAGGTGTGTCGGGCGCCCAAGGTCTTTCCTTGGGTGCTCCTGGATCTTCTCCTGTACCCTCTTCGAGTGCTTCTTTCCAAGGCTTTAGTGGGATCTGAGATCCCTACCCGCTCTCCCGCTCTCTCTGTACCCCAAAGGTGAAGGGACAGAGAGAACCGAAGACTTTGGCTAAGACAACTTCTAGGAAGTCGTCTTCGTCTTCTTCGGCTAGGAGTCTTCGACTTCCTACGCCGACGCGGTGAAAGCGAAGCCGAGCTCTTCTCACTCAAAGAGCTCTAGAAGCAAGGCTTCTAAGGAGAAGGCGCGCGCTCCCGCCGAGCCAGTGCCTTCTCCCGCCTCCTCCGCTTCCACTCCGGCTACGCCGGTAGGAGGAGCAGGGCCTAGCACCTTTGATCCCTCTGCTTTCTCAGCAGTGGTGATGCAACAGTGGTGGGCGAGCTGGTGGACCGCAAGTCTCCGCCCTGGGGACGAGATTCGAGCAGATGTTCGCACAATTGTCGAGGTCTCAATCAGGCCAGTCGATTCAAGATCTCTCTAACAGAGTTAGGGAGAATGAGGACCGAGTAGCCGGGCTATCTCAGGTTCCTCTTCCAGTTTCCCCAGTGCCAAGCACTGGCATTCTCCAACTCCCGCCATACGACTCTCTGCCAGCTTTCTCCATGGAGAACCCATGGAGAGTAGCTGCCTACGCTCCTTCAAGGATGGGATATCTCTATCCCGGAGTGTGGAACTCGGAGGATTGAGGACTTCGAGTTTTACCCTCCGGGTCTGACGCAGCCTTTCATCGGTTATGCTAGGCTGACTGTAACGGCTCTGACTAGGGAAGACAAGATCTCTAGAGAGTCTGTCCTATATAGTAGAGATCATGCTCAGCGGGAATGGGTTCACTGCCTTGAGGACTGGGAGTGTACGAACACGAAACTCCAGGCCTACAAGAGTCCCTTTACTATTTTCGCGACGGAAGAGGAGGTTTCTCTTCCTTTCGCCACGAAATTAGTAGAGAAGTCCCTTCAGGCAGTCCTCAAGGATGAGCCCATCCCACAGTTGAGGGAGGCGGAGTCTACTTCTCCGCTCTTCCCGGCTTTCGGAGAGACAATTGTGGGAGAACTTACCAGCTACGTTCACGCTTGGTAAGCTCAAACCGGACTGCGCCATGGACCAGTCGGCGAGGAAGCTACCAAGGCTGCCGGATCCCTAATCCAGGGCAGAGTTTGATGCCGCGAAACCAGGTTTGGCAGGTCCTTCAATTCCCTTATAATCACGGAAATGGCTGCTCTCTCTTATGCTACGGAACCGCTGTTCAAGATTTTGGCAAAATCTCAGTTCCAGACGGTACTATCAGACGCTTTCGACTTCTTCCAGGCTAGGAGGAATTGCCGGAAGCATGTTCTACAGGAGTATACTATTAGGCACGAGCCGAATAGACTCTTGGCTTCTAGCATGTGGGGAGCGGATCTCTTCCCAGAGTCCGCTGTCAACGAAGTGCACCACGAAGCTTGCTAGGCTCAACCAGAGACTTAGAGCTAGGTGGGGTATTTCCTCGAAGAGGAAACAAGAATCCGTCCCCACTGCTGGTAAGAAGCAAAAGAAGGCTGGTAAGAGGTTCCAGCCGTATCAGAAACACCAGCAACAGCAGCAATTTGTGCAAGCTGTCCCAGTTACCCAACAAGGACAACCTGCTAGTTCGAAGCAGAACCAGCCCATCCTCCTGTTGTCCCCTCAATCACAGCCATCCACCTCCTACGCAATCTCGCCGGCCTTCAACCCTTCATATGAGGGCTCAAGGTTACAAAAACACAAGAGGTAGGGCGAGAGGTTACTTTTCGTCAGCGTGGTGGCGCAGGAAGGGCAACAAGGAGCAGGCAGTTCAGAGGAGGGCGTGGTGGTCAACCCGCCCCATCAACAATGAGGCTCCCCAGGTAGGAGGGAGGCTGTTCCTCTTCCGCCACAGGTGGGGGTTCAGCAATTGGGCACAGAGCATAGTGTCCAAAGGATTGGGTTGGAGTTGGATCAAAGAGCCTCCTCCAATCAAATCATTCCACCAGATACCATCAAAGGAATTCCAGATACGCCGGGAAGAACTCCTTCAGAAAGGAGCTATTGCGAGAGTCAAGCATCTAAAATTTCAAGGTCGCTTATTCAGCGTGCCAAAGAAAGGCTCAACAAAAAGAAGGGTAATCTAGACTTGTCAAAGCTAAACTCTTTCATTCGTTGCGACAAGTTCAAGATGCTTACCCTCTCGCAAGTAAGGACCTTACTTCCGCGTGGAGCCGTCACATGCTCCATCGATCTTACAGACGCAACATCTATCATATCCCTATAGCCAGGCACTTCCGCCCATTCCTAGGATTCAGGCTAGGAAATCAAACATTTTCATTCAAAGTGATGCCCTTCGGTCTGAATGTAGCCCCCAGGATATTCACAAAAATAGCAGAAGTGGTTGTACAACAATTGAGAGCTCAGGGAATCATGGTAGCAGCATACCTCGACGATTGGTTGATCTGGGCACCAACAGTCGAGGAATGTCTCAAAGCCACCAAAAAGGTAGTTCACTTGTTCTGGAAACATCTGGGGTTCCAGATAAACAAAACGAAATCCAGACTTACCCGGAGTCTCGTTTTCAGTGGCTAGGAATCCAATGGGATTTGTCTTCCCACAATCTGTCAATTCCAGTGGCCAAACGGAAGGAAATAGCAAAATCTGTCAGGCAATTTCTCAAATGCAAACAAACATCAAGGAGAAACCAGGAGAGAATCCTAGGGTCCCTTCAGTTTGCTTCGGTAACAGATATCCTCTGAAAGCAAGGCTGAAAGATTTAAATTGAATTTGGCGATCAAGAGCAAACACCAAATCTCGAGACAAGTTGTCAGTAATCCCACAGATCCTTCGCAATCAACTCCGTCCTTGGTCAAAAGTAAAGAACTTAGCCAAGAAGGTACCCCTTCAATATCCCCTTCCAGTGTTAACCATTCACCACGGACGCCTCACTGTCCGGGTGGGGGAGGATACTACCCAGTTCAAACAGGTTCAGGGGACTTGGTCAGTTCAATTTCGCCAGCTCCACATAACCGTTCTTTGGAAGCAATGGCAGTATTTCTTACCTTGAAGAGACTTCTTCCCCGAAGAAGTCTCATCTAAGGCTAGTAGTTTTGGACAGTGCAGTGGTAGTTCATTGCATCAACAGAGGAGGGTCCAAATCCAAGCACGTGAATCATGTCATGATAGCCATCTTTGCCTTAGCAAACAAACACAAATGGCATCTGTCTGCCACTCACCTGGCAGGAGTAAGAAATGTGATAGCAGACGCCCTGTCCCGGTCAGTTCCTCTGGAATCAGAATGGTCTCTAGACGAAGGGTCATTCCAGTGGATAAGCCTGAGAGTCCCAGGTCTCCAAGTAGATCTCTTCGCCTCACAAGCGAACCACAAGCTCCCTTGCTATGTGGCCCCCAACCTGGACCCTCTGGCGTATGCCACGGACGCCCTGTCGTTGGACTGGAATCAGTGGAGGAGAATTTATGTTTTCCTCCAGTGAATCTTCTCTTGAAAGTCCTAAGCAAACTAAGGTCTTTCAAAGGGATAGTAGCTCTGATTGCACCGGACTGGCCCAAGAGCAACTGGTATCCTCTACTTCTGGAATTGGGTCTCCGACCTCAACGGATTCCCAATCCCAAGCTATCACAATCAGTACAAATGAGGACTGTGTTCGCTTCCTCAGGAATTCTCCAGACCCTAACTTTATGGACTTCATGAAGTTTGCGGCTAATAAAGATGCTAATATTGATCCACAGAATATTCTCTTCCTAGAATCAGATAAGAGGGAGTCAACCATTAGGACAATATGGACTCAGCTGTTAAAAAATTAGCATCTTTCTTGAAAGAATCGAACACTACAACCATGACAGTTAATCTGGCTATATCCTTTTTCAGATCCTTGTTTGAAAAAGGTTTAGCAGCTAGCACTATTACCACTCATAAATCGGCTTTGAAGAAAATCTTTCAAGTAGGTTTTCAGATAGATCTGACTGAATCTTATTTTACGTCTATCCCTAAAGCCTGTGCTAGACTTAGGCCTTCCCAAAGGCCTACTACAGTTTCATGGTTCTTTAAATGATGTCCTCAAACTAGCTTCAGATACTGACAACTCATCTTGTACATTCATAATGCTCCTGAGGAAGACATTATTCTTATTAAGCTTAGCCTCAGGAGCTAGAATTTCAGAACTGTCGGCTCTATCCAGGGATGCGGGTCATGTGGAATTCCTCCCATCAGGAGAAGTTCTACTTGCTCCGGATCGTAGCTTTTTAGCCAAAAATGAGGATCCTCTGGCAAGGTGGGCCCCTTGGAAAGTTATCCCACTTCCCCAGGATCCTTCTCTCTGCCCAGTATCAACTCTTAGAGCCTTTCTATCTCGTACTTCTTCAAGATCCTCAGGTGCTCTCTTCATGAGAGAAAAAGGTGGTACTTTGTCAGTAAAAGGTATTAGGCAACAAATCCTTTACTTCATTAAACAAGCCAATCCTGAGTCATTTCCAAAAGCACATGATATCAGGGGAGTAGCCACCTCAATTAATTATTTTCAACATATGAACTTTGAGGATCTTAAAAAGTATACTGGATGGAAATCCCCGACAGTCTTTAAACGCCACTATCTAAAGTCCTTGGAATCTTTAAAGTTTTCAGCAGTAGCAGCGGGAAACATTGTTTCCCCTGATACTGTATAGTAGTCGTAGTATAGATCCAGGTCTTCTCCTTTCTACTACAGCTTCCAACATGCCTCACCCTATCGCCATGCTACTCGGATATCCTAGCCTTAGCCGTGGAATCATATATGGATTGTCCCTTATTTTTTGCTAGGGACATCCACACTGTACTGATAGTGTACTTCGTGTACCTACCCTTATTTTTATGCTAGGGTAGGACACAATGTGTTTGTATATTTTACACAATTGACGAATAATGTACTTCAGTGTACCTACCCTTATTTTTATGCTAGGGTAGGACACAGTGTGTTTGTATATTTTGTAAATATTTTCAAGTAAATCCCTTTTAGTTTATATTACATGCATCACTGTAATTTACTATAATTACCACTTAAGTACTTTAAGATTACTAACATTCTGTTATTTTACTGTTTAGTATAAGTTAGTTTAAGTGCTTAGTTTGTATGCTGTAATTGATTTACTTACATTATATCCATCATTTTCACTGCTTTTCATTGTTCCTTTTTTTCCCATCCTTGTCTGTTTCTCTGGTACTCTTTCATAGGCCGACACGAGCTGAGCCCAGAAAAGGGATTTTGACGAAGGAAAATCTATTTCTGGGTGATTGGCTCGTGTCGCCCTATGAAACCCCCCACCCCCCCTTTTATTGTTTTCCCCCCCTTGCAGGACAAGATGTTTTTTATTAAGGATGTCCGCTAGGGGCGCTGCTGTCCGTGGCGTCCTCTAGTAGTAGTAGTAGCGACTGCATCGCCCGTTGGTATCAGCTCTCTCTTGGGGGGATTCTGATTGGAAGTTCTAATTGGTTATTGTCTCGTGGTAGTGTTCCACACTCGCCCCTATTACCATACCGACACTTCTTTTTAAGAGTGAGCGAGTCAGTTTTACTGACATTTTCTTAATTTTGTTTTTCTCTGGTAATTTTAGATTAATTTTACCTAGAAAGAATGATATTAAGGATCCTTTCATAGGGCGACACGAGCCAATCACCCAGAAATAGATTTTTCCTTCGTCAAAATCCCTTTTTTGGACAAGTTTCTTCTGTACACAATTTTGCCATTTCGTATATTGGTTTGAGATGAATTATAACATTTTCTTCATTTGAAATATATTTGGTTAGAGGCAATTAGATTTCATTAAGGATGATTGAGAATTAATTATTTCACCATAAATGAACACAGGAGGCTAGTTAGATAGGAAGAATGAAATGCATGCAAAAATTAGGGAGTTGATAATGCTAATGCAGATTGAAATCAGACATTTAAAGGTACTTTAAAGCTTTCATGGTTTGAAATCAAAGATATGGTTTAAAGAGGGTGAGATATTGATATTCTTGTAGTGTATAAAGGGTTAATGGACATTTTATTAAAAAAAATTTATATGTAATCTCAGGAAAGAGTATTTCTATGAAGTTCTTTAGTACTACTAAAGAGTGAACAATACTCTTTAGTTGGGATTTAAGAAATTACAATGGGCTAGTGAAAGGACAGAATACGTATAAAGTTGAATGAATGAATGGGCTAGTGAAAAGACAGAATATAAAGTTGGATGAATGAATGTCATGTTCATTCATAAGAGAGACATTCTCGGAAAATCAAGTTGATTGATAAACAAAGTATGCAACAAAAACTTGTTGCTAGGCAAACCTATTACAGTAACCCTTTTGTAGCTGCAGGCATCTGTTGAAACACAATGCCATAAGAGGATTATTGTTGTGCATTATATGATAATCCTTATTTCATGCGATGACATTAAAACATTTTGTTGGAAAACATTAAAGTCTTTTGAATGAGCCATAAATGGCTATAGGATATGGCAACTCTTAAAGCAAAGTTTAATAGAAGAAAAAGCAATAATAGGGAGTACGTAGTTGCCTCAGAGGTGTGAACTGTAATGAAAACCCAGTTCAGAATGGCTTACAAGATCTGAATGGATACATGAGCTAAGAAAAATTTAAGATTGTGTGTGAAGAATCAATGAGAGCTTGTAATAAATAAGTAAAGAAGCAATATGGAGGATGAATCTTTGCTAAAAGTATGTAAAGAAGAGAAGATAGACTGGTCATTAGTAACCAGTCATTAAGAAGAAAGCAGTAAGAAAACAGACAGACCCTTGTGTAGTACCATAAAAGATGAAAAGTAGCAGATGTTAAAATAGTTAGAAATAAGTGTAGAGATAAGAATTCAACCATACACAGAACAGATTCTTTAGTCATGTTGAGAAGGTGACCGAACTTCAGTTAGTTCTTCACCTACAAATGCCGTACAGGTGATTTAAAGGAAGAAAGTTGGGTGTGATGTCTTTAAGAAACTGAACATTCGATGGTGAAGTTTCAAATACTCTATTGATTGATGTTAAAGCAGTAGGATGGTTGTTGGAAAGTATTAGAGTAGACACCATTTGCTGGGGTGAGCTGAACCCTAATACAGCAGGCCCGTACCCAGAGTCTGGAGAGGGACTGAAGCCCTTTGAGAAGCTAGATAAATTTATATCTAACCATTCAGACCTTGAGTGACGTACAATGATATATGGGAGAACCATTGTATAGGGAACCAAAAAGAAACTTTGACTGTCTAATAGCAAACCAATACACCAGGGTTTGTACCACTCCCAACTCCTCTTTGCCAAGGAGTGTAGCATATGCTACCGAATAGAGGGTATGATATTTGCATATTAAGCAACCACACTATCAGTATAACTACCTTACTCACTTGTATCAGACCAATCCAGGGAATGACGTGTCTATTCCTTAACCCACCTGAAGGAAGAAGGAAAGGTACAAGAGAAAGAAAGAGACCACCCAACTCACTCATTCCCTCATCCACACAATCATCTTAAGTAAGGTACAAAAGTGCCCTGTTAAAAGCAACTATGAGATACACAACCTGTTGGGCAGCCACCACAGGACCCAGGGAAAACGTGTCCGCACATCTGTGGGCAGCATCCTTAAGATAGAAAGAGGTGAACGTGTACTGGTGTAACCAAGTACCAGCGCTCGGCAATCTATGTACAGCCAAGTTCTTTTTGAAAACCAGAGAGGGACCAATACCTCTAACTTCATGCGGTCTAGCCTGCACAGATGTGGTGGTGGAATCATTAGGAGTCAAGTATGCCTGTCTGATGGCTTCCCATATCCAAAAAGAGATCGTTTTCTTAGACACCTCTTTCTCTGTACGGCCTGTGGTAACAAAAAGTCTGTGGCAGCCTGGTCTAAGGTGCTGAGTCCTTTTAAGATAGAAACGCATGGCCCGGACAGGGCACAACAAAAGCTCTTGAGCATCACCACCCATAAAGTCATTCAGTGATGGAATGGAAAAACGAAGTGAACCTGTCATCGTACATAGAGGGATTTTGGGTCTTGGCCACGAATTCCGGGACAAATTTGAAAGACACCGACCCCCAACCCCTAGTGTGCTTCACCTCATAGCTCAGACCGTGGAGCTCTCCTACCCTCTTGGAAGATGCCAAGGCCAGAAGGAAAACTGTCTTGAGCGTCAAGTTCCTGTCAGATGAGCAATGCAAGGGCTCATATGGACTCGTAGTGAAGCTTTTGAGAACCAAGGAAACATCCCACGTCGGAGGCTTGAGCTCTCTAGGAGAACTCAACTGCCCAAACCCCTTAACTAGCAAGGAAAGTTCCCAGGAAGAGATGTCGATACCTTTAAGGCATAACACCAAACTCAGGGCCGCCCCGCAGCCTCTAATGGTAGAAACGGACAAACGTTTCTCGTCTCTGAGGAAGGTTAAAAAGTCTGCTATTCGCTGAATAGAGGTTGTGAGTGGAGAAAAACCCCGTTTACGACACCAATCACAATAGATTGCCCATTTGCCTTGGTAAACCATGGAGGTAGACTTCCTGAGACTGCTGGACATACGCCCTGCTTTTCTCTGAGAAAAGCCTCTTGCTTGGAGAAGATACTTGATAGCCTCCAACCGTGAAGAGACAGGATTCTACTGACTGGTGGAACCTTTCTGCATGAGGCTGACACAGGAGATGTCGCCAAGGGGGAATCTCCCTCAGAACCTCTGACAACGACGACAGCAGATCTGGGAACCATTCCGCCTGAGGCCACAGAGGGGCTACCAAAGTCATCCTGAGACCTTGTGAACTCATTAGCCTGTTCAGAACTTGACGGATCAAACAAAATGGAGGGAAGGCATACACCTTCAGGTTGTCCCAGGGATGTTGTAATGTGTCCTCTGCCAATGCTAAAGGATCTGGGACCACTGAACAGAATATCTCCAGCTTCTTGTAGAAGTGAGTCGCAAAAAGGTCCAGCATGGGTCTCCAGGTTTCTGTTACCACTTGATGAAGGGACCACTCTGTGCCTAGGATCTGATTTCGATGACCGAGTTTATCTGCGACCACATTCCGTTTGCCTGGGATATACCTTGCTGAGAGCTCTACCAAATTGCTGACCTCCTACTGGTGAACCTCGACAGTCAAGGCGTGGAGTTGATGAGAAACCAGGCCTCCCTGTTTGTTCACATAGGCTACCACCATGGTGTTGTCCAACATGAGAATGACAGAATGACCTTCTACCTTCTCCCGAAACTCCTTCAGACCCAGGAAGGCTGCCTTCAACTCCAAGACTTTGATATGTTGCTGCTTGTCCTCTAAACTCCAAATGCCTGAAGTGATGAGGCCGCCTAAATGAGCCCCCAAACCTGCGAGGGAGGCGTCTGAGAATAGAAGGAAGTCTGGTGGAAGAGAAAGCAGAGGGACACCCTTCAAAAGATTCTGGTCGTCCAACCATCATCGAAGGTCTTCTCTCACTTGCAGAGACAGAGGAACCATTAACGGGTGAGTATCCTGCCAGAGACCAGAATTCTCCCAGTCTCCATTGCAGAGATCGAAGATGAAGACGCCCATGAGGGACCAGCTTCTCCAGGGAAGACAACACTCCCAGAAGAACCTTCCACTGATGAGCTGACTGATGTGGTTCCGACAGGAAGTCGCGCACCACCACCAAGACTATCCAGTTGTTGAGGTACCTCAACAAACAGATCCCCTGAGCATGGGCCCAACTTGACAAGAGTGAGAAGACCCTTGTGAACACTTGAGGGGCTGTTGTCAGCCCAAAGCACAAGACTTTGAACTCGAAGACCTTGTCCCCAAGAGGGAAGCGAAGGAACTTCCTGGATGTTGGATGAACAGCGATTTGGAAGTATGCGTCCCTTCAGTCTATCGACAGCATAAAGTCGCCTTCCCTCACGGCTGCCAACTCTGAACGCGGGGTCTCCATCTTGAACTGTTTCTTCCTGATGAAGTGATTCAAGGTGGATAAGTCGATCACAGGCCTCCATCCTCCCAACACCTTGGGCACCAAGATGATATGACTGTAAAACCCCGGAGACGGACGCACCACATCCTCTATCGCATCCTTGTCCAGCATCTTCTGCACCTCCTCCCGAAGAGGCAAGAACTTCAGAGAATCCTGTGGCGCAGGAGAGGGATAGGTGCCTAACCTACCGACGGCCCCCTTTTCCTCTGCCCCTTGGGCCCCTTCTCGGCTTAAAGGAACGAGAGCGAAAGGGGCGTTGATCCTCTGACCTAGGCTGAGTCGAACGGGAAGGCCCTGCCAAACTTGAGGTCCTCGACGGCCTACCAGGCGACAATCTCCTTGACTGCTGCTGGACAGGGGGGGGAGGAGGAGGAACCGGACATCTCCGAGGACGAGAGACTGACTTAGACACGTCCTGGTGCACCAGTGTGTCTTTGGGGTCAGCCTGGCGCCAGTCTATCGCATTCTCGAGCTCTGTCCGAGGAATCAAATACTGGGACTTCAACAGATCTCCATTCCTCAATGCCAGCAAGGACTCCATGTCAACTGATCTCTCCATCCTAGACAAAGCCACACGTCTTCTAATCAGAAGAAGGTTAGCCCATAAATTAGCATTGAGGTGAGCCATATATGAAAATGTCTTGCCCCCGGACTGCAACAGACTGGCAAGTGAGGATGCACTCACCAACCCTTCCGGAGACCTGTCGGAAGCTATCTTGGCAATGACCACAGACCAGAAGTCCAGCCAAGAAACAGTCTGCAACAAGGATGGAGCCACTGATCTCACCTGCTCCAAAGTCAATCCTGGCTTCAGGCAAATGATGTCTGGGTTAAGATGGCGTGACATCAAAAATGCAGAGTTCGTAGCATAGTACTTCCTATGTCTCGTAAGAGGCGGGGGTAGTAGCTTGACAGAGCCCCTAGAGCGAAGTGAACTGTCCCGGTCCGAAACAGAGGCATTAACCTTATGCAAGACCGACTGGATGTGCCCCAACAAAGGAAGCTGAAGAGATGATTTGGGATCCTGTGTAGCTCCCACCAAGGCTTCCAAGCAAGGAGTGTAAGACGACCGGGCCTGAGTCCTACTTTCCAAATTGTTGAACCCACAAATGAGATCAACAACTTCCGAAAAGGAAGACAAAAGACTCTTGCATGTCTCCCTCCTCCTGCTGCGGCAACGGAGACCGATGACAAGAAGGATGTGTAGGCTCCTCTAAGGCACCTTCCCCACTAAAATTAACAGAAGGATCAGTAGCCAAACAGCCCGAAACACCAACTAACCTGTCTGGTCTAGGTCCACGCATTGGCTCTTGAGACGAACCCCCTATAACACTAGGAACATCACTCCGTACACCTCCAACAGATGACTCATTAAAATGTCCGTGAATGGTCACGGGCGTGGTACACGTACGAACGTGTGTTGGAGAGGAATCCCAAACACTCGAGATCAAAGGAGAATCCCTTAGCGTCGAACTCTTGGAAGCACCAGTGAGAGGGCAGGCAAACACTCCTGCTGTACCAACTCCGTGCTCAACACCTTCGACCTCTTGACAGGCGCCTTGAGATCCTTGCGGCGACGAATAGGCCCAGGAGAAGAAGGAGCATTTGCATCATGTGCACGGACAGGGGAGGTTGCAACACGCTCAAGATGTGCACAGACGGGGGAGGTTGCAACATGCCCGCAATTCAATGCAGAGGACGAAGCAGCCACTGCAGATTGCACAAGGGAAGATACACTACACTCTCCAAAACACCAACACTCTCGAGAACACGTACGCGTTGTTCCTCTCTTGTAGGCAAAGAAAGAGCAAAGTCTTCAGCCTTCCAACGCTTGATACGCCAACATGGTGTAGAGGGGGAAGAGGGAGAGGAAGACAGCACTGGTTTCTTATGCGATATCTTTGCAGGAGGCGGGGACGAAGCAACACATTTCCTTCCAGTCCTCCCAACCGACAAGGCAGCCAACTTATCATCCAAAACAAGAGTCCAACCTCTTAAGCACTGCCTGGCATATAACCTCAGACTGATCTGCAAGAGAAGGCTCCGATGACATGAAAGGGAGATGTAGCGAACTGGGCAGCAGGGATGATGTCACGGCTGAGAGAGGCAGTGCAGAGGAGACGATTGCGAGTGACATCATCGATGGGAGTGACGTCACAAGTGGTGATGACATCATGGCTTCCCCTCGGTGTGAAGGGGAATCAGACGCCGCTGGCGGAGGAATACATGATGACCGATCCCGTGACGTCATCAACGGGGCTGACGCCACAGCTTCCCTCCGACTCAAAGAAGCAGCAGCAGTCACTGGCGGAGCAATACAAGATGGCTGACCTCAGCTACCCACGGAGACGGGGCCGGGAGGAGGGGGATGGCCTGCCCAGCCTGAAGAGGGGGGTAGCAAGCCTTCATGAAGTGTGCTAGCAACCCCTCCAAGGACAGGGAACCCCCTAACCCGAGCGTCTTCCAAATCACCGACATCTTTGACGCCTCCGACTCTGGAATAAATGAGAATGATGAAAAAGCCTTCCCTTCCTGGGAATCAAATTAACTGCTGAGGAGGAAGTGGGGACATTACAAACATCAGCCTGGTGGCCTCCCAATACTTCCAGCAATGAATGAATAAAAGAAAAGGAAGGAGACAGAAACAACGCTACTATGGGGGTGAATACTGCAGGAGACGAAGCATCGGGAAGAGGCGAAAAACCTTCCCATGAAGGAAGTCGAAACCCTCCGATGCTCTCTCTTGCTATAAAATGACTTCCACTGCTCTTTAGGCCATGGCTGGCATTCTGTGCAAGGATTCATCATAGTACAAGAATTAGAACGGCTCCTGCTATACGTGATGTGGGGATCAGTCGCCGCCAAAGCCAAAAAACAAGAACACGGAAAACCTGGAAGTCCGGGGCACACACGCTGACGAGGCTGAGAAGGAGCAGAAGCACCCATAATATCAGCCAAATACACACACTAAACACAAGCGAAACAGGCAATGAACTAGGTAAAGACCAAGAGAGATTAACCACGACTCTCACCCAGGTGGTTAAAGAAAAGACTGACCCAGTGGTGTAGGTGAGTGGTCTTTGACCACTCTTCACCCGATCTATGCATGCATTGCCAAATATCACAAGATTCCTTGCTTTCATCTGTTTTTTTAACCAGATCCAGCTAGAGATTATCCTATTGTTAAGACCTCAGGTTTGTAGCTATGAAAAATACAAATTGTCTTAGAAAATTTGTCATTTTTCTTTTATAAATGTAATTGGATACACAGGTATATACAAGATGAAATACTTGAAAATACTATTATGGTTATACGTATTAAGAAGAAAAATTGGGTATGTGGTCTGATTAGATGTTATTCAAATTACTGACTTTGGTTAACAAAATATAGACTTCCAGAAATTTTGGGGGGGGGGGGGGGGGTTCGTTTGACCCCTTGAATCCCCCCTCATCGGTACAGGCCTGTACAGTATTTTGGATGCAGTACACACACTTAACCCTTTAACGCCGATTGGACGTATTAAACGTCGATGAAAATTGTCTGTCAGGTGCAGAACCGACGTATGGTACGTCGATGAAATAAAGTTTTTAAATATGTAACTGACCTGGCAGTTATATACATAGCTATATTCTCTGACGTCATGACATCACAACATACTTTTCAAAACTCGCGGCAATCACCGACCGTCGGTCAGGTGATCGTTACCTGTACGCCCTTTAGATAGTTACCTGGAAACCTCAGATTTTCTCTGTCGCCCGAGCCAACAACACTGTTGTTGTTGGTTCCTCAATAGGTCTTTCGTACTCGCTAGAGTATTTCATCGTTTGGTGAAGTATTTTGTTGGCTTTCGCTGTTGTTGACTTAGTTTGATTTTGGATTTGTTTTGGATTTCTCTATTAACAATGTTGACTTAGTTTTATTTTGGATTTGTTTTGGATTTCTCTATTAACAATGTTGGACTCGGGAATTGTTTATCGAGTCTGCAGTAAAGGGGGGTGTAGGGTTAGAATTCCCAAAGCTTCTCTTGATCCCCACATACTTTGTGTGAATTGTAGGGGTAGATTTTGCACTTTTGAGGATAGATGTGATGAGTGCTTGATTTTGGACGATAAGGAGTGGAAGGAGTTGGACAGGTATGTCCGTAAGCTCGAGAGAGATAGGATTAGAAGAAACTAAGAGTTCCCTTTCCCTTTGTTCAATCTACGAGTCAGGAAGTGGTAGATAACCCCATAGTTCCTTCCCCTGCTCCTTCTCAATGTCATTTAGTAGAGGTATCAGCTCCCGAACCTGTCTCCGAGTCGGGGGCTAAGGACTCAACCTTTGCAGGTATTCAAGCAGTTCTTGAAAAAATGGGACAATAGATTGCCCCTCTTACTGAGCAGGGCAATCGCACCTGGACTGTTGTAAGTGCCCTGAGTGCAGGTACTAAAGTCAGTGTAAGTGAAAAGTTAAGTGTTAGTGCCAGTGTAGTGGAGGGTGCGTCCGATCGGTTCTGTCGCGCTCCTAGACCCAGACCTCTTACAAGCTCCCGGACCCATGGGAGACGTTAAGTCGAAAGTCTAAGGGAGGCGAGAGGCTCTAGTATCCGGTCGGGCGTGCCCTCAAGCAAACCTGTGGACGCTTCCCAGGTTGCATCAGACAGCCGTAGAAAAGGCTTGTCGAGTGTTTTTGGCTCGTCATCCGATGACATCTCCCCGCGTCGAGGATGGCGACACTCTACGTCTTCTCGTCCTCTCAAGAGGAAGTTACCTCGTGATAGTGAGGTCTCGTCAGATGAGCAACTGCCGGGCTGCAGTCACTGGAGTTCTCCGGAGAGGTTTTCGTCATCGGAAGCCTCGCCAGCTAAACAGAGCAAGGCAGCTCTTTCGATGAACGCTCCTCTTCCGCCCTTGACTTGGGAGGAATTACCAAGAAAGCTTCCTAAGGAAGCTTCCTACCGAACGTCCTCAGGAAGCCTTAGATAGATCGGCTCCTCCGGCTGCGGTTCGTGCGGGCGAATCTGATGAGTTACCTTCGCCCTCGAGGGGCGATGAAACCAAGGATATGCTGCAAGGCATGCAACAGCAGCTGTCAGCCCTAATGGAAAAGCTGCAAGAACCGAAGCGTCAGCCTGATGCCCCGGGATTTATGAAGACTTCGCAAAGCGTCAGCGCCAAGAAGAGTACAGACAAGCATGACGCTTCCGATACACTCGGACGTGACGCTTCCGAGTGTGACCCCAGCACGCGTAGGAGCAAAGAGCGTGACGCCAGCGCGCGTGAGAGAGATGTACGTGACGCCAACGCTCGTAAGCATGACGCCCCGGTGGATCATGGTGTCAAGGAGCGCATCGAGACCAATGACATTCCTGCTTTGGCTTTGACTACTTCATCCGATGTGGAACGGGACAGAGAGAGACCTTCGGAGATGTTGGAAGTAGTTTCTGAAGAGGAGATGAAAGAGCAAGTTCCTCCTCCCAATTATAAGACCCTTATGCTTCTGTTTCAAGAGCTTTTTGAAACAGATTTCAAGCCCGCAGCGCCTCGTTCTCCCCTGTCTCAGTTCCTTTATGGAAGGACGCAGAATAAGACTGCTTTTACGAAGATGGTCCTTTCCATTTCAGCCAAGAAAGCTCTCGCGAGAATGAACGACTGGATGAGAGACAAAAAGGAGCGAGGCAAAACTGCTTTCGTTTTTCCTCCGGCAAGATTGGCCTCAAAATCTAGTGTTTGGTACGAGACTGGGGAAGTCCTGGGCCTGGGAGTACCTGCCTCCTCTCAGGCAGACTTCTCCAGTATCGTCGATGCCAATCGTAGGCACGCCTTAACAGCTACGAAGGTGATGTGGTTGATGCAAGAGTTCGATCATTTACTGAAGGGCGTGTTTAGAGTTTTTGAGGTCCTGAACTTTCTCGATTGGTCTCTGAGTGCTCTCGCCAAGAAAGTGGAAGAAAAGGACTCACTGGACATACCAAATCTTCTGAGTGTGATGTCTTGTATGGACAAGGCGTTACAGTATGGAACGAATGAAGTGGCAGCGATTTTCACTGCAGGGATCGTGAAGAAAAGGTCCCTCCTCTGCTCCTTTACAGCTAAAGGGGTTACGCAGGTACAGAGAGCAGAGCTTTTGTTTGCCCCCTTTGCGAAGTTTCTTTTTCCGCAAGAGATTATAAGAGATATTGCCATTTCACTGACACAGAAAACAACACAGGACCTAATATTGAAGGCAGCCAGTGGGGTTTTGCCTTCTTCGTTTACGGCCAAGAGAGCAAGAGAGGAGAAGCAACCGCAACAGTTTTTTCGAGGAAAACAGCCCCGAGGTACGTCGGGAACTACTCGAAAGCCTTCCAGGAAAGGCGGCAAGCTCCCTTCCAAAAGGAGGCCATGATCAGACAGTCCTTCAGACACAAATAGGAGCCAGGCTTTCTTTGTTTTGGGAAGCTTGGAGAGAGAGAGGGGCAGACAACTGGACCCTTCAAATACTCAGGGAGGGCTACAAGATCCCGTTTTACACCAAACCTCCCATAGTTTTAGATCCCCTCGACTTAACAGCGAATTACAAGGACAGCAACAAGAGATTCGCGTTGAAAGAACAAGTAGAGCTTATGCTCTTAAAAAAGGCGATAGAACCTGTTTCACCCCAAGAGAATCCGGGGTTCTACAATCGACTGTTCTTGGTACCCAAGAGCTTGGGAGGATGGAGACCCGTTCTGGACGTCAGTGCCCTAAATGCCTTCGTCGTGAAGACGAAATTCACGATGGAGACAACGCAATCAGTGCTATCGGCGTTAAGACCGGGGGATTGGATGGTCTCATTAGACCTACAAGACGCTTATTTTCATGTCCCCATCCACCCAAGCTCTCGGAAGTACCTCAGGTTCTTATTCAAAGGAAGAGTATTCCAGTTCAGAGCTCTTTGCTTCGGGCTCAGCACAGCGCCACAAATATTCACGGCTATTATGGCGAATGTAGCCAAATGGCTGCACGAAGGGGAATCCACATTTCACTTTATCTAGACGATTGGCTTCTCAGAGCCAGCTCCAAGAAACAGTGTCTGGAGGACATGGAAATAACCTTGAACCTAGTACAGGAAATAGGGTTAGTGGTCAACATGGAAAAGTCTCACTTGGAGCCTTCTCATTCGATCATTTATTTGGGAGTTCTGATGAACTCTCAGGATTTTCGGGCTTCTCCCTCCCAGGAGAGACAAGGCGGGTGCAGGAATTCCTGGAGAGACAACAATGTTCGGCGAGGGAATGGATGAATCTTTTGGGGACTATTTCCTCGATCGAACAGTTCGTCTCTCTGGGAAGACTGCACCTCAGGCCTCTGCAATTTTACTTCAACAAGAATTGGAAAAGGAAGGAACAAAGGCTTTCAGACACCTTCCCAATTTCAGCAGAGGTCAAGGAAGATTTAAAGTGGTGGCTGGATCCAGCAAAGCTGGGAGAGGGAGTATCACTTCAACAAGTGAACCCACAGCTAATACTGTTCTCAGACGCATCCGATCTAAGATGGGGAGCAACACTGGGGAACAGTGAGATTTCGGGGTGATGGAACAAAACCGAAAGGACGTGGCATATCAACAAGAAAGAGCTGATGGCAGCTTTTCTAGCTCTTCAGGCATTCGAGGAGTGTGTGTCAGGCAAAGTAGTGGAAATAAGCATGGACAACATGACTGCTCTAGCATATGTCAAGAAACAAGGAGGCACCCACTCCTTCTCTCTGAACGAGACAGCCAAGAATCTGTTGCTATGGGCAAAGGACAGAAATATCGTCCTCCGAACGAGATTTGTTCAGAGCGGACCTCTTGAGCCGGAAAAACCAGGTCCTGCCAACAGAATGGACTCTCAAGTTGGAGGTTTGCAAAATGCTATGGAAGTTATGGGGGCAGCCTTCCATAGACTTGTTTGCGACCAACAAGACAAGAAGGATGTAGACGTTCTGCTCCCCGGTTCCAGACCCACAAGCAGTAGCAGTAGACGCGTTCCTCATGAACTGGGAAGGGCTGGATCTGTACACCTTCCCTCCCTTCAAAGTGCTACACAAAGTATTAAAGAAGTTCGCGCAGTCCGAAGGAGCCAGAATGACCCTGATAGCCCCGTACTGGCCGACACGAGACTGGTTCGCAGAGATGTTGCAGTGGCTAGTGGAAGTTCCAAGAACCCTTCCGTTGCTTCCAGATCTGCTCGGACAACCCCACTTCAAACGGTATCACAAGAATACCCGCGCTCTACAGCTAACTGCCTTTCGACTGTCGAAAAGCTCCTTAGAGCTAGAGGCTTTTCGTGAGAGGCAGCTAAAGCTATCGCCAGATCAAGGAGGGCTTCGACCATCAACGTCTACCAGTCAAAGTGGGAGGTATTTAGAAACTGGTGTAAGGAGAAGAAGGTGTCCTCGTCCAGACTTCCCTCTTCACTTAAAACTTAAAGTAGGTCTAGCCACGACTACGATTAAGGGATACAGGAGCATGCTGGCGTCAGTATTTAGACATAGAGGACTGGACTTGTCTAGAAATCAAGATCTTCACGACCTAATTAGATCTTTTGATACTACGAAACAAAAGAGTGAACAGCTACCAGGATGGAATCTGGACGTAGTATTAAGGTTTTTAATGTCTGGCAAGTTCGAACCAATACAGGAAAGCTAATTCAGGGACTTAACCAGGAAGACACTTTTTCTGGTCGCTCTCGCTACTGCAAGGAGAGTAAGCGAGATTCAAGCTATGGACAAAATGGTGGGAATTAGCAGATCCAAAGCGGTTTGTTCGACCACTTTAGGTTTCTTAGCCAAGAATGAGACTCCAACCAATCCTTGGCCTAGATCATTTACGATTCCCAGCCTTGGAGACTTTGCAGGTCAGGAACGTGAAAGGACTCTTTGTCCAGTAAGAGCATTACAAGTTTACCTGCAGAGATGCAAGGATGTTAGGGGGACTTTTGACAACTTATGGTGTTCCGTTAAAGACCCCAAGAGGCCTATGTCAAAGAACGCTTTGGCCTTCTTTATTAGAAGTGTGATTCAAGAAGCACACATTGAGTGCAATGAAACTTTATACAAGGCTCTAAAGGTAAAAGCCCATGAAATTCGAGCAGTTTCGACGTCAATGGCATTTAGAAAGAATCAGTCCCTAAAAGCCATTTTAGACGCAACATACTGGAGGAGCAGCTCCGTTTTTTCTTCTTTCTATCTTAGACAGATAGAAACGGTCTATGAAGACTGCAGAACCCTTGGACCGTTCGTAGCCACTGGCTCGGTGTTGGGGGAAGGAGTTGATACCTCTAATCCTACATGATAGTCCCTTGTTGTTTTTATGGTTGTCTGTTGAAGGTTTGGGGAAACCTTCAGCAGTCTAGTGTATATGTGTGTTATTTCAATCTCTTGTATGCAAGGATTGGATGGTTAGGTGGTCTATTGCCTGTTTAAGCCCATATCAAGGGCATAGGTGGTTTTGTCGCATAGAGGTCACGTCCCGTCGACAAACCCCTTTGAGCTCGTCAGCTGCACAGGTCACATCCCTTAGCTGGAGCTCCTAAGAAGAGCAGACTAAAGAGGCAGTACTTGTCAAGTCAGCTTCCTTAGCAGGTAAGAATCTTTAGTTACCTATCAAGTAGTTGTTTTACAACAATGTTGCTGTCTCTGACCCTCCTCCAAAGGTGTCCATCAGCTATGTATATAACTGCCAGGTCAGTTACATATTTAAAAATGATATTTGTATTTTAAGATAAATTTTTAAATATACTTACCTGGCAGTTATATACAATTAAAACCCACCCACCTCCCCTCAGGAGACTAGAGGGTGAGAAAATCTGAGGTTTCCAGGTAACTATCTAGAGGGCGTGTACAGGTAACGATCACCTGACCGACGGTCAGCGATTGCCACGAGTTTTGAAAAGTCTGTCGTGACGTCATGACGTCAGAGAATATAGCTATGTATATAACTGCCAGGTAAGTATATTTAAAAATTTATCTTAAAACAAAAATATAATTTTTTAAAAAATTTGCAGAAAAATAGTTATAGGCCTACTAGGCAAAAACTTTTGGATCACGCGCCTTGGGGGATGCTGGGAGCTCACGGATCAAGGCGTTGTTTTGTTCACATCGTTTACTAGTGAGTGCAAGCGCGAATTTCTTTCTTCTCACACTAAAAAGCATCAGCGACACATCTCAGAAATTATTTCATCACTTTGACATAATTTTTGCACCATATTATATTAGCCGTTACATGGAGTATTACATATGAAAATGTGTGCAATTTCATGTAGAATACAACTAAAAACAACACATGGTTGTAGCTTTTATCAGTTTTGAAATATTTTCATATAAATAACGATAAGTGCCAAAATTTCAACCTTCGGTCAACTTTGACTCTACCGAAATGGTCAAAAAACACAATTGTAAGCTAAAACTCTTTATTTTAGTAATATTCAATCATTTACCTTCATTTTGCAACAAATTGGAAGTCTCTAGCACAATATTTTGATTCATGGTGAATTTATGAAAAAAACTTTTTCCTTACGTCCGCGCGGTAACTCTTCTGAAAAAATCTAATTTTTTCATTCGATTGTCGTAATGTTAGCACCATTTTAAATTAGCCGCTACATAAAGTTTTATATATAGAAATGTGGCATACGGGAGACAATTTTTAAAATACTGCTTCGGCGTTTAAGGGTTAAATAAAAAGTGTAATATGGTTTTGAACATCAAGGAGCCAAAGGCTGTTGGCCTCTCATGGTTGTTGAAGATGCTTCTCTTGGATATTTTTGATGTTGACCTTAAAAGGGACCGTCCGCTATGGCGGATGACTTATCAACTTGAAAAAATAACAAATCGAGTTATTATTTCCATCTGTGCAGAAACATGCCGTACATGCTTCCTAGAAGTTTCAGCCAATTATTGATATAAATAATGAAGATATAGCGGTTTTTAAATGATGACGTCATCATAACTGTGGCGTCTGTATGACTGAGTTTGACAGGATTGTCTTAGCGTGTTTATTTTTGCATATATACAGCGATTTTTTCAAATTTGTTTCGAAATTCTCATATGTCTGGCAGCGATGAAAGGTAGTGTGAGAGCTCTGGGCAGTTTTAGGCGAGACTCAACTTCACTCAAGAGAACAACTCGGTTACTCCACAGACGTCAGAGTGGTTGCTTGCACATGCGTTTGTTTACTTGCTGTTTACGTTGTTTTTATAACTTCCTAGTGAACTTATAGCAATGCTGAAGTTACCTAAGATCAAGAAGGCTACTAAGCAACTAAGGCTAGCAAAATTAGCGAAGGCCAGGAGTGTGCTGAAAGAAAAACACGAAAATTCATTGTTATCAGCTCCCTCATTGTCTCATGTCACGCCGTCAACATCATTGTCTCGTGTCACGCTTAGGGTATTAATACCACTTTTAGGGGGAGGACCAGGATCCTTGATGTAGAAATTAAGCAATAAAAGTACAAATAATTATAATAATGTTTTGACTTTTCTAAGAAAAAAGCAAAAATTTATATAGCAAATCTTTGGGAGCTCATAACTCAAAAATATATTTATTTGCAAGTTGGTAGCCATTACTCGGTTATTTATTATCCAATTTTAGAGAGAAAGATACCATTGGAAAGAGGAATAAAAGTCTCATAATTCCTTGTGAGCCAATTTTTTCTTTCTTTCTTTTTTTACAATTTTTTTTAAGTCTAGAGAGAAAAAAACATTCATAAAAAAAAGTAAAAAATAAAAATTCTGTTCTCACAGAATTATTCTGTATATAAAGTAGTTTTTATGGTATGATTTTCAATACAACTGATGTCATATTAGCGGAGAAATCGCTACCTACATTTTTTTTTTAAATAATAATTTTTGCTAATAAAACTAAAAGTTTTTGCTCAAATGACTTGAGATTTTTGTATGATGAAGGTATTAGATATATCTAAAACATATATGGAAATTATGTATTTTGTGTAATAAACAAATAAAATACACAACATAGTGGACGGTCCCCTTATTTATTTAGTGGCTATTGGTAGTATTACAAATTTTTTCTTATTTGTTTGGGTTTGAATGCCATATTGTATCATTTGTAGGTTTGATTTTAATTTTTGTTTTTCAGATGCAGCATAAAGTTTCTCAGGAGGATGTCATTCGAGGCAGTAGAGATGAACGAATGAAGAGTGCAGTCTTTGACATTGCGTGTGTTGCAAAAACTCATATTGAACATGTAAGTTAAACTTATTGTATATACAGTGGTACCTCGAGATACGAAATTAATCCGTTCCGAGGCGGCCTTTGTATCATGAGTTTTTCGTATCTTGAACCACATTTTGCTTGTAAAACTGCTAATCCATTCCAAGCCCTCTAAAAACACCCCAGTAAATTTCATAATAAAGCCAAATTGACATCTAAACAATGAAATACTACAACAATTTGGACCATTCAATACCTAACTTAATACGTACTAGTAGTACTAATATCTATGTACCTGTAAATAAAGTGTATTAGTGTACATGGTATACAAGAAATACTGTATGTACATATGTACGTATGTAGTAAAATGTGGATGCTTACCTTTCGAGTGAGGCTATCTCCAAAAGTGGCGACAGAGGAGGACAAAAGGCAGAAAACTTCTTATAGTACGTACACTTAACTTTATGAAACATAAAAAATGTCAGGAAAACATAAACTAAACTTTACGAAACACATTAACAAAACTGTAACACTTAACTTTACAAAAAACTTGAAATTCAAATTTTTTTTCTTTTTTTGATTTTTACATTTTTATTTTTTTATTTTTTTATACTTTGGGATTTTTTTTTACAAAATTTCAACTTCTTCACTACTTTCAACTTTCTGTTTTTCTGTCGTATCACTTGGTTCTTCCTTTTTGCTTACTCCTACTAAAGGCCTCTAAAAAATAACTATCCAAGGAAGATTACTTCTGCAAGCTTTTGACAATGTTCCTGAAACGACTCGGGCAAACGTCAAACTGTGCAAGCATACAACCTGTGTAAGCCTTTTCGGGGTGTCTCTTTTCTATGAATGATTGCACCTTATGAAAAGCAGCTAGAGCATCCTTAATTTCTGCTGTTTTCATAGAGTCGTCGTCCTCCTCCTCGCCACTGCTAGAGAACTCTTCTTGAATGACGTTATGTTGCATGGCCTCCAACTCCTTCAGGTCATCCGTCGTAAGCTCCTCTTGGTGCTCCTCAAGGTCATTGATGTCGTCCTCGTCAACAACCAGCCTCATGGACTTGCCGAGTGCAACGATCTCGTCAAGATCTGGTTGCGAAACAGTTTCAGGATCGTCAACTGTTCCTGAATCTGCAGCACCAGCTTTGCTCATGTTGAATCCCTCGAAGTCACGGGCGGATACAGCATCAGGCCAGAGTTTCCTCCACAAGGAATTCAAGGTTCACCTCGAAACCTCCTGCCAAGCTTGGTCGATGAGTCGGATGCATATCACAGCATCAAAATGCTCCTTCCAAAATTGACGCAAGGTGGGGTTTGTGGTATCGGTGATGTCGAAACATCTCTTGAAAAGATGTTTCGTATACAGCTTCTTGAAGTTCGATATCACTTGCTGGTCCATGGGCTGGAGGAGAGGGGTGGTGTTAGGCGGAAGATAAAGAACCTTGATAAACGAATACTCCGCTAGAATATCTTCCTCGATGCCAGGAGGGTGAGCAGGGGCATCGTCCAACACCAGCAGACATTTCAGAGGGAGGCGCTTCTCTTCCAAGAATTTCTTCACTGTCAGGCCGAAACACAGATTTACCCACTCCGTGAACAAAAGTCTCGTTACCCAGGCTTTCGGATTAGCCCTCCACATCACTGGAAGCTTCTCCTTAAGCACTTTGTGGGCCTTGAAGGCTTGAGGAGTCTCTGAATGGTAGACAAGTAGTGGCTTCACCTTGCAATCCCCACTGGCGTTCGAACAAAGTGTGAGCGTAAGCCTGTCTTTCATAGGCTTATGCCTGGGTAGCTTCTTCTGTTCCTGCGTGATGTACGTCCGACGAGGCATTTTTTTCCAAAAAAGGCTAGTCTCATCACAGTTGAAGACTTGCTGAGAACTGTAGCCTTCGTTGATCGTCATCTCGTCGAACGTCTTAATAAAGGCTTCGGCCGCTTTCGTGTCCGAGCTGGCCGCTTTCATGTCCGAGCTGGCCGCCTCCCCATGCTGCACCACCGAATGGATGCCAGTCCGTTTACGGAAATTTTCGAACCACCCATGAGAAGCCTTGAAGTCTGGGGTTGGCGTCGATGTCCCTTCTCCTCCGTTGTCTTCAGCCTGGGGAATCAAATCGATGAAAATAGAGCTGGCCTTGTGGGAGATTGCCATCTCCGTTATCGTATCATCAGCGATTTCTTTGTCTTTTATCCAGACAAGAAGCAGCCTTTCCATCTCATCGTGCACGTGGGTCCTCTTGCTGGACAAAATAGTGACGGCCTTGGAAGGTGTAGCAGCTTTGATGACATCCTTCTGCTTAAGGATGGTGCCTATTGTCGAAGGATTTCGGCCGTATTCCT
The DNA here is from genome assembly GCF_015104395.2 of Macrobrachium nipponense. Lineage (NCBI taxonomy): Eukaryota > Metazoa > Arthropoda > Malacostraca > Decapoda > Palaemonidae > Macrobrachium > Macrobrachium nipponense. The sequence continues at coordinate 104,000,253 of NC_087202.1, read as the reverse complement.
GGGTGATCACACTCAATCGCATACCAGCTTCATATTTTTTAATGCTCTCCATCTTCGTCTCCAAAGAAAGCATCCTTTACTTTCTGTGAACTTCAACTTTCTTGGGACCCATGACTACGTATATACTGTACGTAATTATGTTATGTAGTATGCTTATTCTTATAATGAAAGTTTTGTAATGCAATTTTAATTTTGTTAATATGATTAATTCACCTCAGAACCTGTGTATCATGTTATGAAATGTATGTTTTTGTGTTCAGATTCCCAAAATTTAAGATAACATGTGTTAAGTAGTGTAACTTTTCATATTTTAAACATACATAAGGTGAAGAGAGGAAAAAGTAACGTAAGACAGAGAGAGAGTGGAAGCTCATAAGCCTTTGAAGAGGGTTGTTTTCACATCTTGAGAATTTCTTAGCTAAGCTAATTTTTTTATCGTCCCGATCGGGCCTGTAACAAAACAAGGGGATATTGTTCATAGACATATGCGAACGCAGCCAGAGGCCCTACTCGAGATCCCTATAGAGATGACATAATATGTTTTCATCTCAGACGTGTACACTCAACTACACCCATTCACCCTGATACGCATAGTTACACATATAAAACATTCATTCGCTTTTGAGACGTAGCGGCGTGCGTTAGAGAGTGTAGCATTGCTCTCAAATCCTCTCTCTCTCTCAAAGCTTTCTCTCTTGCGCTCGCTCCCCCTAGATGCTGACCCCTTGACGTGGGTAGGGGTCTTAGGGACCAGCAGCTGGGGCATGATGCCTGGTGGGGTTGCTTTCTTACTGGTCCTTGGGGCCCAGCTGCTGATCCAACTAAATTAGTCAGAACTTTTCTTTCTACTAAAAACATTTCATCTTTCTGCCTTCCTCCCTCTTATAAGGTATGGGTTTTACGATGATGACTATTGGCTTGGTTTTGGACATGGTTTAGGCTAAATCTTGGGATTTGAAGGAGGGTGAGGATGAACGGCATGCTACCTCACCCGTAGAACTCTAGTACCTGACGCGATCGAGCGAGGGGAAAGTTTATTGTCAAACCCTATCTTCAGTGCCGGGTCTGATCTCGACGGACATCATGACGCCTTAGCACTGGAGATAGGGTTTATATCCGGTAATTACCCCTAGGACGACCCTAATTAAAGGGATGACCCATCCTCTAAGTGTGACCCCATGGTGGGTATGGGGAATATCTGGATGAACTATATTTTTCACGTTATATGGCAACCCCCCCTATTTCGGCTGACGACCCTATGCTTTTGTCAAAGGACTTGTGCACGGAACCCGAACTTCAATCAATCATGGTCGGTCCCTATGATCAGGGTAGTACCCCTGGACCGAATGACAGACGGACACAGATGACGACCCAAAGCAATGCGAGTAGATATACTTCCAAGAAATCTCAACAAAAAGCATCTGGCTCCAGTATTGTCACACTGGAACCATATGCCAGGAAGAAAAATAAAAATTATGAAATAGCTCCTGGGGTCTTTGTACCCAATTCCTTTAATAAATACCTGAATTTGAAGCTTGAAGGTGACAATATAGACATTTTTCAAGTACACAGGGAAATCGTGAAATGTTGTGGCAGACAGCCAAAAATTACAGCCCAAAATGGAAATATGCTCCTTGTAGAAAGCATATCCCCAGAGGAGAGCAGTAAGTTGATGGGATTGTCGGACCTTGCAGGAATTTCGGTTGAGTGCACTCCCCACTTTAGCCTGAACTCCAGCAAGGGCTTGATTTATGCCCCTCAATTGATGGCTTTTTCTGAGGAGAGATTTTTAACAGAATTAAAAGACCAGGGTGTAATAAAGGTTGACAGGGTGTGAAAGAAGGTTGATAATAACAGAATGCCTCAGCCTACCTTAATATTAACTTTTAATGCTTTAAGACTTCCAGAATATGTCTCTGCAGCCTGGTATAGGTTTAAGGTAAAACAGTACATCCCAAGACCCAGAAGGTGTTTCCATTGCCAGCATTTTGGGCACACCCTACAATCATGTCGATCCAAATTGCAAGAAAATCCTGCAGTCTGTGTCAGCTGTGGAGAAGATGAGCATGGTATGTGCACCAGGGAACCTAAATGTGTTCACTGTGGTGAGGGACATGCCTCGTCATCTCAGCAGTGTGATATATATTTACTTGAAAAGGAAATACAAGCAATTAGAGTGATTGAAAGAACAACATTTAAGGAAGCACGAGAGAGAGCCAAAGCAAAGACTGTAAGACCCGGTCTAAGTTTTGCTACTGTAGTAGCAAAATTAAAAAGCCAAAGGAAAGAGACAAATAAAAACACCCAAGTTAAGAGCACAAAAGGAAAATCAAATAAAGAATCATTAAAAAGACAGCTAACTGAATCATCTGAGTCAACTGATGATGAGAATATAAAGACAAGGTTCACTAGAACCAACAAGAAAGACCCTAGTGTGGAATTGAAGAAAATTGAAGTGCCAGTTGAGATACACCCTCCACCATCTGCCTCTTTGGAGGCAAGGCCAGTGGTTGCTGGTCTGGTGCCAGCTTCTGTTGGTGCCAACTCCTCTTTGGAGGACAAACCAGCAAATGCTGGTCCCCCGTGCAGTCCTCGCTGGTACTTCTGCCTCATCAGAGGCAGAGCTGGCTACTGCCAGCAGTACAAAGACACTTGAGGTGGTCTCTTTAGAGAACACCTCTGCTCTCTCCATCTCGATAGAGATGGCGAGCGAAGAAACTAAAAAACCCTTCAGTATCAAAAACACTGAAGGAAAAGATGTTGGCTCTACAAAGGCGATAACTCCTCCCAAGAAGCCAACAAAACCTTCCATCAAAATGCCTCCCCCTAGTAGAAAAAAGAACTCTCCCAGTCTTGTAAAAAGGAACCACAATGTTGTTCCTAAACATGAATAAATTCACTTCCATTATTCAGTGGAACTGTCAGGGACTGCGAGCGAAGTATGAGGAAGTGAAGCTTTTAATCTATGAGCACTCTCCTGTAGGGATATGTTTGCAGGAGACCATGCTAGGTGAATATACCCCTTGTCCTAGGGAATATGTTCACTATAGAACTAAATTTGATTTAGAGGTGGGAAATCATGGTGGATCCCTCATCTACATCGGTCGAGATGCTCTACACTACAAAGTAAAACTAAATACTCTACTTCAAGCTGTGGCTGTACGAATTAATTTAAGGAGGCAAATACTATATGTTCCCTTTACATTCCACCCAATAGCCATGTCTCCCAAGAGAACTTAATACACTTGATGCAGCAACTACCAGAGCCATTCCTTCTACTTGGTGACTTCAGCAGTAGACATCCATTGTGGGGAGATGTAACATCAAACCAAAAAGGTAATATGATGGCATCATTAATAGAAAATGAAGATATAGGTCTTCTTAATACTGGAGAACCTACCCATTACCACATTCAGACAGGCACCGTCTCCTGCATCGACCTTTCAATATGTAGCTCCAACTGCAATGTTGATTTTAGTTGGAGAACAAGTGATGACTGGCATACCAGTGACATTCTCCCAATTGTGATCGACACCAATGAAGGCCCCACCTATCCCGAGATCACCACGATGGTGTTTAGAGAAAGCAAATTGGAGAAAATTCAAAGATTTGAGTGAGTTGGAGGGGGATGCAAAAGATTTCCCAAGTGTAGATGATGCCATTGATCTACTCAATGGAACATTACATACTGCAGGTCTGCACTTGATTCCTCGAACTAAAGGACTATTCAGGAGACGGCCAGTACCATGGTAGTCAGAAGACTTAAGGCTGTTACACCGAGCTACAAGGACATCATTGACCAGGTGCCGTAGACACCGCACCTTGGACAATGTCATAATTTACAAACAGTCTAGGGCACGATTTCGAAAAGCCATGAAAGCTGCCAGAAGACAAGCATGGGCCGGATATGTATCCTCTATTAACAGCAGAACACCAGTTTGTAGCATTTGGAAGAAAATAAGAAAAATTCAGGGTAAATTTACACCCAATCCTCCTCCAGTACTTAAAGTGAATAATAATCATGTCACAGATGCCACAGAAGTTAGTAATACATTTTCAGAACACTTCGCTCGAGTCTCTGAGAAATCAGATAGTTCCCCAGGACACAATTTCAGAATGATGGAAGAACAACAGGTACCTGACTTTTCAGCAAAGAAAGCTGAATCATATAATATGCCGTTTTCTGAAAGGGAATTTGACTCTGCTTTATCTAGGAGCAAGAACACTGCCCCTGGTCCAGATGAGATTCCTTATCAAATGTTTAAACACATTTCAAGGAACACAAAACTTTTTATAATAAGTATTATCAATAGAATATGGGGTGAAAGCAGCTACCCTACCATATGGGAATTAGCTACCATGTTACCATTCCTTAAGCCTGGAAAAGATCCTCTCTGTGCAGCAAGTTACCGCCCCATTGCTTTAACTTGCTGTTTGTGTAAATTGATGGAAAAAATGGTAAATATAAGACTGATGTGGTATCTAGAGCACAACAATATTCTAACACCTCAGTGTGGTTTTTGAAAAATGCACTCCACCCTGGACATCTTACTGCAACTTGAAGCCTCTATCTGTGAGGCCTTTGCCTCCAAGCAACACCATGTGACAGTGTTTTTTGATATAGAAAAGGCATATGACACTGCTTGGAGACATGGGATTTTGAAGACTATGCATAATAGTGGTCTACGAGGCAAATTACCTTTATTTGTGAAATCCTTTTTACATCGTAGGTATTTTAAAGTTAAAGTTGGCAGTATTTTATCAGAGAAAAGGTGCCAAGAAGAAGGTGTTCCCCAGGGTAGTGTTCTCAGTGTAACACTTTTTGCTCTGGCCATAAACAGTGTTGCAGCTGTCATTCCAAGAGAGGTTTTAAAGACACTGTTTGTGGATGACTTGTCAATATCCTTTGCTGCCACCTTTGCTCTTGATTTTGTGTTGTGTTTTCGTGGATTATTGCTACCATGGAACGAGCAGCTATTGCAGCAGCTAAGTTGAGTATTCCGCAAGGTTTGAATTTAGTTTCGTTCCATCCAGGTGCCTGTATTTGCCGATTTTTAGGTATAGATACAGGTTCCCGGTCTGGAGCATGGCGGCATTGTTCTGCCTCATGGCGGTTTGGTTCTCGGTCTCCCATACCTGGAACCTTTCCCTTATTTTTAACGTGCGTCTCTAGTCCTTTTATTAATTATAACGTTAGGGGATTTAGCCTACCCTGGTTTTAGGTCATGCATGCATGTCTCTCTACCTTACGTAGGCATTCAGTTTTCTTGTCCAGACCCTAGCCATCGCTCTTCGTATCGGCTCAGGCTAGCTTTGAGTGGTAGACTTTCTTTCCGGTTAGTCGTACACTCCTGGATATTTTTTCTCTTACTGTAATTTTATTTTCCCCTACTTTTGTTTTTTGTATATTGTGTTTTGGTTAGCCTAGGGCGTCTGGTCTGTTCGCTTAGCCTAGGTATTAGTGGTCCCATGGTCCTCTTTTACAGTTTTGTTGCATCCTTATTGTCAGTTTGTTGCATCACGTTTGTTGCATCTTTCTGAACAGTTTGGTTGCATTATCCTAGGGTACCGATTTAGTCGGTTGTGTTGTGTTATCGTATTTTGGTCACCTCATGATCGCGGTACAGCCAGACGCCCATCCCAGTCGCCTATCCCCCCCCCCCCCCCCCCCCCCTGCTCTCCCCATAGAGTAGGGGGGAGGGAGGTCTGTCCTTGCTCGCTCCATCTGGGCCTGACTCCCTCTCTCCCTACGCAGAGGGAGTAGGGGAGTCTGGATAGACACTTGGCTGGGAGTGACCTTGCTCTCCCTTGTTTTCGGTGGTGCTTCGCAGTGACGGAGTTGGGGGGTTGGCCTCCCCTCTCCTTCGTTGCTCCGGCGCTCCGCCGTATGCTCGGGAACTGTTTTCGCCCCTCCTCGCTTCCCTCCCCCGTGACGACGGATCTCTGTTCTCTTTCCTGGAGCCCCATCGATTACGGGAGGGAGGTACGGTAGCCCCGCCTACCGGCGGAGTGTATGCGTTTTCAGTTGGTCCCCTTTTGCTTTCCACCGTTCCTTCTCTCCGGCGAGTGCCTTAGGCATTTCCCTGGCGGAGCCGGACAGCGCCGCGCTTCGGAGTCGTTCTCCGGAATTAGTTTAACTGTATTTATGCTTAAGTTAATTATAAGTTATTTATAAGTTACCTTAAGCTGGATTCCTCCCCTGACCTTGGTGTTTTTCATTCTCCGGCTTACACCGGAGTCTTCATTTTATGCCTTTTAAGGTGATAGGGGAGGGGTTATGCCCGAAAATTCATTATTCTCCGGCATGCAACGGAGTACTAGAGTAGCCCTGTGAGTGTTATATCGATACTCATGTATCCTTCTACTTACAGGCTACCAACTGTGAGCACCTGGGGTGCAACGCTGTGCTCCAAGACCCCTGTGGGCATGAGGTCTGCAGGTCTCATGCTCCTTGCTCAACAACTCACGGAAACTTGCAGGTCTGGTTCCACGAGACGTGTACGATCTGCTACGATCTCGTGAGTCAGTTTTTGGACGGGGTAAGTATCTTTCCATCAGCATATTCATAGGATATGAATTCTGAAATGTATATATTAAGCTTAAGTTTTCTCTGATATTATGAAATATGTGCTGATATTGTCTAGACTTAAGCTTATTTCATTCTAAAAGTTGAATCTCAACTTTAGCCTAAAAATCTAATGGACACCCTCTCTTCCAGGCTGCCGTGGTCAGAGAGACTGCTCTAGCAACCTTGAGAGCTTGGGTCGGCGGCTTCGGGAAGAACGCCGCCAAGGGACAGCCCTACATTCTGGAGAAGAGGTTGGCTGTCCTACTGTTTCCCGGCGGCAAGTCGACCCTACGGAGGCAGCCTCGACGATGGCGGCGATCCAACGGCAGGTCGCCCAATGTCTGAAGGAACCAGGCCAAGATATATCGGCGGAGGTCGCCACTCTAGACCTTAACGTAGAGCCTATGGTAGGCGTAGATGAATTGTTGGTCGAGGTAGGTACGTTGGATGCTCAAGGGGTTTCCTTGGGCGCCACTGGATCATCTTCTCCTGCTCCTTCTGCTGCTTCCTTCCAGGGCTTTACGGGAGCGGAGCTCACGTATAGTACGCCCAGCGCTTCTGTGGTTCCCAAAGTGAAGGGTCACAGAGCGCAGAAAACTTTGACCAAGACGTCGTCGTCCAAAAAGACTTCTTCGGCGTCTTCTTCTCGTAAGTCTTCGGCTTCCAATCCCGGAGCAGAGAAAGGGAAGACATCTTCTTCGGGCTCTAGAGTATCGAAGAGTAAGTCCTCCAAGGAGAGATCCCGTACTCCGGCGGAGTCCGTGGTCTCTCCTTCCCCTACGGTACCTCTAGTGAGTTACCCATCTACTTCTACATCAATTCCCAGCTTTGATCCTAACGCTTTCTCCGCCAGGATGATGTAACAGATGGGAGATCTAGTAGGGTCGCTGAGGACTAGCATGGAACAGATGTTCTCTCAGTTGTCAGACAGGATTGCCACACAGGAGAATCTCATGTCTGGCTTCAACCAAGCTCCTCAAGCTGCCTCTCCGGCACCTGGCGCTGGCCTACTCCAACTTCCTCCTCATGATTCCCTCCCTCCATTCTCCATGAACAATCCCTGGAGAGTAGCTTCCTATGCTCCTTTCCAGGACGGGTTCATCTCTATCCCAGAGTGTGGTACTTGAAGAATCGAAGACTTCGAGTTCTACCATGAGATGAACTGTGTTAACACCAGAATCCAAGCATTCAAGAGTCCTTTCACCATCTTTACGATAGAGGAAGAGACTCCTCTTCCTTTCTTGACGAAGACTGCCAGCGTTACCATCCAGGCTGGCTTAAAAGGAGAGCCCGTACCGCAGCTGAGAGAGGCAGACCCCACATCACCCTTACTTCCTTCGCTTGGTGATTTGTGGGAAGACCTACCGAACACCTTTTCAGTAGGCAAACTCAAGCCGGACTGCGCGATGGACCAGTTTGGCGAGAAGCTTCCGAGACTCCCCAATAGCCTCATTCAGTCTGAGTTTGAGGCTAGGACTAGGCTGGCCAGGTCTCTTAACACCATGGTGATGACTGAAGTAGCAGCCCTATCATATGCTTCGGAACCGCTATTCAAGCTTTGACCAAATCACAGACTTGTACGAGTTTGTGGTTGCTAGGGTCAACTGCCGAAAGCATGTCCTTCAGGAAGCAACTATTCGGCATGAGCCGAATAAGTTGCTCTCCTCCAACATTTTGGGGGCAGACCTCTTCCCAGAAGCTATGGTGAAGAAGGTTCAGAACGAGGCCATGAGGCTCAATCAGAGCCTCAAAGACCGTTGGGGCCTCTCCGCCAAAAGACGACAAGACTCTTCGTCATCAGGCAAGAAGCTGAAGAAGACCAAAAGGTTTCAGCCTTATCAAAAGAAGCCTCAGCACTTCGGTCAGGCTGTGTATGCGGTACCAGTCGTTCAGCCAGGACAGCCTTCCACGTCGAAAGCTCAGGCTCAGCCTATCTACCTGATTTCCCCACAATCCCAACCTTCCACGTCCTATGCTGTCTCCCCGGCATTTAACCAGGTGTTCGAAGGCCAGGCCTTTCAACACTTCGACCGGTTCGCCAGGGGAAGTAGAGCCAGAGGAGCCTTTCGTCAGAGAGGATCAGGAAGGTTGCTCAACAGGGGAAAGCACTTCCGTGGAGGCCGCGGAGGTCACTCAGCTCAACAGCAGTGAGATCTCCAAGGTAGGAGGGAGACTTTCTCTTCCGGCATCGGTGGGGATTCAGCAAGTGGGCACAAAGTATTGTGTCGAAAGGCCTGGGTTGGAGTTGGATCGGAGGCCCCCCTCCACCCAGACCATTCCTTCAACTTCCATCAAAGGAATTGACAGAGTATGCAGAGGAACTCCTTCAGAAAGGAGCAATAGTGAGAGTCAAGCGGTTAAAGTTTCAAGGTCGCTTATTCAGCGTGCCAAAGAAAGGCTCATTAAAAAGAAGAGTAATCTTAGACTTGTCCCAGTTAAACTTAGCCATTCGCTGTGACAAGTTCAAAATGCTGACTATCTCGCAGGTGCGGACCTTACTTCCCCGTGGGGCCGTCACCACCTCTATCGATCTTACAGACGCATACTATCATATCCCTATTGCAAGACACTTTTGCCCTTTCCTAGGCTTCAAGCTGGGAGACCAAGCGTTCTCGTTCAAGGTAGTTCCCTTCGGTCTGAACGTAGCCCCCAGGGTATTCACAAAGATAGCGGAAGTAGTGGTTCAACAACTAAGGTCTCAAGGGATAATGGTAGTAGCGTACCTCGACGACTGGTTGATTTGGGCACCAACAGTCGAGGAATGCCGCAAAGCCACAAAGAAAGTCATTCAGTTCCTGGAATATCTGGGGTTCCAGATAAACAGGATAAAATCAAGACTCACTCCGGAGTCCCGTTTTCAATGGCTGGGCATTCAATGGGATTTATCCTCTCACAGTCTGTCAATTCCGGTAGCCAAAAGGAAGGAAATAGCGAAGTCAGTGAAGCAATTTCTAAGGTACAAATATACTTCAAGAAGAAACCAGGAAAGAATCCTAGGTTCTCTTCAGTTTGCCTCAGTGACAAACATCTTGATGAAAGCCAAACTGAAAGACTTAAGCAGGATCTGGCGCTCAAGAGCAAATGTCAGATCCAGAGACAAGTTGTCAACAATCCCGCAAATTCTCCGGAATCGTCTGCGTCCTTGGACAAAGATGAAGAATCTGTCCATGTCAGTGCCTCTTCAATTCCCTCCTCCGGGAATCACTATCCACACAGACGCTTCATTAAGCGGCTGGGGAGGATATTCTCAGTTCAAGAAAGTTCAAGGAACTTGGTCACTCCAATTCCGCCAGCTCCACATAAATGTATTGGAAGCAATGGCAGTGTTCCTAACTCTAAAGAGGCTCCTTCCACCAAAGAACTCTCATGTAAAGTTAGTTCTGGACAGCGCAGTAGTAGTTCACTGCATAAACAGGGGAGGCTCCAAGTCAAGACACCTGAATCATGTCATGGTAGCCATCTATTCCCTGGCGGACAAGTTCAGTTGGCACCTCTCCTCCACCCATCTGGCGGGAGTGAGGAATGTTATAGCAGACGCTCTATCCCGGTCAGTCCCACTGGAGTCGGAATGGTCGCTGGACAACAGTTCGTTCCAATGGATACACCGGAGGGTACCAGGTCTACAAGTTGATCTATTTGCTTCTCAAGCGAACCACAAACTTCCTTGTTATGTGGCTCCCAACCTGGACCCTCTGGCCTATGCCACAGACGCTCTATCCATAGACTGGAACAAGTGGGAAAAGATTTACATCTTTCCTCCGGTGAATCTTCTCCGGAAAGTTCTGAGCAAACTCAGGACTTTCAATGGTCAAGTAGCTCTAGTAGCACCGGACTGGCCGAAGAGCAATTGGTACCCCCTGCTGCTGGAATTGGGTCTTCGTCCCCTTCGGATTCCCAATCCCAGACTCTCCCAGTCGGTACAAATGAAGACTGAGTTCGCTTCCTCAGGAATTCTCAAAGCCCTAACTTTATGGACTTCATGAAGTTTGCGGCCAAGAGGGATGCAAATATAGATCCACAAAATATCCTCTTCTTAGAATAAGATAAAAGGGATTCAACTTTGAGGCAGTATGACGCTGCAGTTAAAAAGTTGGCATCTTTCCTGAGAGAATCGGACATTAGAATCATGACAGTCAATTCAGCTATATCCTTTTTCAGATCCTTATTTGAAAAAGGGTTCGCAGCTAGCACTATTACGACAAACAAGTCAGCCTTGAAGAAGATCTTTCAGTTGGGTTTTAATATAGACTTAACAGACTCCTACTTTTCGTCTATTCCCAAGGCTTGTGCTAGACTTAGACCTTCCTTAAGGCCTACTTCAGTGTCATGGTTTCTGAATGATGTTCTAAAACTGGCTTCAGATACAGATAATATGACATGTTCATTCATAATGCTCTTAAGAAAAACATTATTTTTATTAAGCTTGGCTTCAGGAGCTAGAATTTCAGAACTGTCGGCTATCCAGAGATTCGGGTCATGTAGAATTTCTCCCCTCAGGAGAAGTTCTGCTCTCTCCGGATCGCAGCTTTTTAGCAAAAAATGAGGATCCTTTGTTGAGGTGGGAACCATGGAAAGTCATTCCCCTTTCTCAAGACCCTTCTCTTTGTCCCATGATGACCTTGCGAGCCTTTCTGTCTAGGACATCCTCCTCCTCTTCAGGTCCCCTCTTTAGGAGAGAAAAAGGTGGTACCTTATCAATTAAAGGTATAAGACAACAGATCCTCTACTTTATTAAACAGGCTAACCCTGAATCTTTCCCTAAGGCACACGATGTCAGGGCAGTGGCCACCTCAATTAATTATTTCTGGGCTCAGTTCGTGTCGGCCTGTGAAATAATCCTTAAGTTCATTTTTTCTAGGTAAATAACCTAATAAATACCAGAGAAAAAATAAATTCAAGAAGATGTCAGTATAACTGACTCGCTCACTCTATAAAAGAAGTGTCGGTATGGTAACAGGGGCGAGTGAGACCACTACCACGAACCACTTGCCATTTAGAACTTCCCACATCAAAATCCCCCACCTGAGAAAGCCGATCCTAAAGGAGGATGCGCCCTCTACTACTACTAATACCCACGCCAAGCGGAGTGCAGCGCCTCTAGTGGACATCCTTTTATTTTAGCACATCGCAGACACACGTTTTTTCTTCTCTTGTGTTGTGATCGCTATTTTGGATTTTTCTTCGAGATGGAACGCTCTGCTATTGCCACGGCTAAGTTAAGTACCCGAAAGGTCAAGATTTTGTATTTTTGTCTTCCAGGGACCAGTATTTTCCATTTTTTAGGTTACATACGGTCACCCGGTTGACTCGTGGCGGCCATGAGCCCGCCTCGTGTTGTTAAGATTTCCCAGTCTTCCATACTGGGACGTCTTTCTTCCTTTCATGGGTTCTTATTATGCGTTCATCTGTTTATTTACATCATATTTTAGAATTTAGGAATTCACAGCCCATACCTTTGTCACCCATTTATCTCTATGGTTTAGGTATTTAGGGCTATAGTGTGTTTTTCCCTAGTCCAGCATCCCAGCTTTTGCTCTTCATCGGCTACGGCTGGCTCTGAGTAGTCGACTGGTCTTCGGATCGGTTCGCCTTCTCCTGGACTCCTGTCTCTCTCACTCGTGTGTTCCTTCCATTCTTTTACGATGTATTTATTTATTTATTATTACCACTATCCAGTGTTATTTTATTTTTGTTAGGCTAGCTTTTAGGGCGCCCAGTACCTAGGCTTTATCTTCCTTCGTGTTCATTCACACTTGGTACAGTTGGGTTCGCGTGGTCACTAGCCTAGTGGTTGTGTTGCTTATCGCCCCTTGGTCCACCCTCGATCACGTGTCCCACTGGGCGCCCTACCCTACTCCCTTCCCTCCCTTCCGCGCGGTAAGGGGGGGGTCTGGCCGGGCTCTCCTCGGTTGTCATGGCAACCAATTGTCGCCTCCCTCCCTCTCTCTCCAAGGGGGATCCTGGGAGGCCTGGTCAGCTGGGAGTCTGGGTGACCAATTTGTAGTCTCGGGTACCGGGGTACTCCGATGTGTAAGCGGGGTTGGGGTTGGCCACCCCTCCCCCCGGTCGCCCTCGGCCCTTCATCCCGTTCTGTCTCGTTCGCTCTCCCCACACCCCTATTTTCTCCCACGACGGACGGAGCCCCTGCTCACTAGCCGGGGGTCCCTTCGGTTGTCGGAATAGTAACTAGCTCCGCCAGCCACCGGGGTAGGGGTCTACTAGTGGTCTCAAAAGCTTCCCTACTACTACCTTCTTTCTGCTACCGGAGGGGAGCTTGCTTCCTTACCCGGGCACTCCTCTAGTAGTCGGAAGGAAGGCATGTCTTACTCCCTGTTTGTAGTATACATATCCTTTTTATAATTTTATTGTTATTTTACTATTAACTGCCTCCTCCGTTCTCCGTCGTGGTTTATCCTTCACTAGGGTTTTCTCACCACTTCTGGTTGCTCTCCTTCTCCGTCCCCAGTGTACGCCGGAGACCTCAACCAGATCGCCCTAACAACCACACGTATTGCGGTAGAGGGCTAGTTTTAGTATAACTTGCATACTCCGGCATGCAACGGAGTTCACATTAGGCTGTAAGTGTGTATTCTCGATACTCATGTATCCTTCCACTTACAGGCTACCAATTGCCAGGAACCGGGCTGCAATGCAGTCCTCCATGACCCCTGTGGCCACGAGGAGTGTAGGACCCACGCCCCGTGCGCTACTACCCTCGGCGAACTGATCGTCTGGCACCACGAGGCATGTACCATATGCTACGACCTTGTGAGTCAGCTTTTGGATGGGGTAAGTAGGTTTCAAGGTAATTACTCTCTCCATTATATATCTCTAATATATCTTAGTTCTAAGTCTTAGTTGTAAGCTATAGCTCCGCCGTTAGTGTCTTCATTGGTCCTCTCTTTCAGGCTGCCGCTGTAAAGGAGGTCGCTCTGGCAACCCTGAAGGCTTGGGTAGGCGGCTTCGGCAAGATCGCCGCCAAAGGACAGCCATACATCCTTGACAAGAAGTTGGCTGTCCAGATCTTCCCCAGAGGGAAAGCGACAGGATATGTGGACCCCGCCACAGCAGCCCCAGCCATAGCTTCTATTCAGCGCAAGGTACAGCAGGCCTTCGGGAATGTATCAAGCCAGGAAACCGTGCCGGACGTCGCCACTTTGGACATTAATATAGAGCCAATGGCAGTAGGTGTTGAGGATTTGTTGGTCGAGGTAGGTACTTCGGGCGCTCAAGGGTTTCCTTTGGGCGCACCTGGATCTTCTTCCCCTGTTCCTTCCTCTTCTTCCTTCCAAGGCTTCACGGGATCTGAAATCCCTACTCCTTCGTCTGCTGATCGTGCTCCTAAAGTGAAGGGACACAGAGAGCAAAAGACCCTCCAGAAGACGACGCCCAAAAAGTCGTCGTCTTCCTCCTCACGCAAGTCTTCGGAATCCTACTCCGGAGCAGTGAAGGCTAAGTCTGACTCTTCACATTCGAGACGGTCGAGAAGCAAAGCTTCTAAGGAGAAGGTCCGCGCTCCGACCGAGCCAGTACCGTCTCCGGTTGCTACCGGATCCACTCGTGGATCCGGTGACTCCTGCCAGGATCGCGGCACCTATTGCCTTTGACCCCGCCATCTTCTCGGCAGGAGTCCTACAACAAGTAGGAGAGATGGTTGGATCGCTTGGGACGAGATTTGAGCAAATGTTTGCTCAACTCTAGCAGCATCAACCAGTCAGGTCAATCAATTCAGGATCTCTCTAATTGTGTTCTAGAACACGATAATCGCTTTGCTGGCCTGAACCAGGCTCCTCAGGCTAACTTCCCGGTAGGAGGTACTGGTCTGGTCCAGTTACCGCCTCATGACTCTCTTCCGGCCTTCTCTATGAACAATCCTTGGAGGGTAGCAGCCTATGCTCCCTTCAAGGATGGTATGATTTCAATACCGAAGTGTGGAACAAGAAGGATTGAGGACTTTGAGTTCTACCCCCCCGGATTGACTCAGCCTTTCATAGGATATGCCAGGCTAACACAGACAGCGCTCAATAGGGAAGACAAGATCCCTAGGGAGACTGTCTTGTACACTAGAGATCACGCCCAAAGAGAGTGGGTTCACTGTCTGGAGGATTGGGATTGTTCCAATACCAAACTCCAGGCCTTCAAGAGTCCCTTCACCATTTTTGCCACGGAGGAGGAGGCTTCACTCCCCTTTATGACAAAGATGGTGGAGACGACCCTTCATGCTGTTTTGAAGGACGAACCCATTCCACAGCTCAGGGAAGCAGAGCCAACATCTTCTCTCTTCCCTGCATTTGGAGAACTTTGGGAGAACCTGCCGGCCACTTTTACAGTAGGAAAGCTGAAACCGGACTGTGCCATGGATCAGTTCTGTGAAAAGCTTCCTAGACTGCCTGATAGCCTCATTCAGGCAGAATTTGATGCAAGAACTAGGCTAGGGAGATCACTTAACTCCCTAGTCATAACGGAGATGGCTGCTCTTTCATACGCTACGGAGCCTCTATTCAAGATCCTTGCTAAGTCCTAACTTCAGTCGGTTCAGGCAGATGCTTACGACTTCTTCATGGCTAGAAGAAACTGTCGTAAGCATGTGTTGCAAGAAGCCACCATTCGACACGAACCGAATAGGCTTCTTGCTTCCAACATGTGGGGTGCGGACCTGTTCCCAGAATCTTCTGTGAATGAGGTGCACCACGAAGCTTCAAGGCTTAACCAAAGCCTTAGAGCTAGGTGGGGTATCTCAACCAAGAGGAAGCAGGAGACCCCCCCCTCTTCTGGTAAAAAGCTGAAGAAAAAAGAGGTTCCAGCCATACCAAAAACACCAGCAACAGCAGCACTTTGTCCAGGCCGTCCCAGTTACCCAACCGGGTCAGCCTTCGACATCGAAACAGAACCAGCCTATCCTCTTGCTATCCCCCCAGAATCAGCCCTCAACCTCGTACACCGTCTCTCCGGCTTTCAATTCCATGTATGAAAACCAGGCTTTCCCTACCTTTAATAGGTTCTCAAGGGGAAGCAGGGCGAGAGGTAACTTTCGCCAGCGAGGTTTGGGAAGGGCTGCTAGCAGGGGTAAACACTTCAGAGGAGGACGTGGAGGTCATCCCGTACAGCAGCAGTGAGACTCCCCAGGTAGGAGGGAGGCTGTTCCTCTTCCGTCACAGGTGGGGGTTCAGCAAATGGGCCCAGAGCATCGTGTCCAAAGGATTAGGTTGGAGTTGGATCAAAGATCCTCCACCAACCAAATCATTTCTTCAATTGCCGTCAGAGGAGTTGACAGATTATGCAGAGGAGCTCCTTCAGAAAGGAGTTGTGGCGAGAGTCAAGCATCTAAAATCTCAAGGGCGCTTGTTCAGCGTGCCAAAGAAAGGCTCATCAAAAAGAAGAATAATCTTAGACTTGTCCCAGCTAAACTCTTTCATTTGCTGCGACAAGTTCAAAATGCTGACCATCTCGCAGGTACGGACCTTACTTCCCCGTGGGGCCGTCATCACCTCTATCGATCTTACAGACGCATACTATCATATCCCCATCGCGAGGCACTTCCGCCCATACCTAGGTTTCAAACTAGGAGACCAGGCATTCTCTTTCAAAGTGATGCCCTTCGGACTGAATGTAGCCCCCAGGGTATTCACGAAAATAGCGGAAGTAGTAGTTCAACAACTGAGATCACGAGGGATAATGGTAGTAGCGTACCTCGACGATTGGCTGATTTGGGCACCAACCGTCGAGGAATGTCTCAGAGCCACAAAGAAGGTAGTTCAATTTCTGGAACATCTGGGGTTCCAGATAAACAAAACGAAATCCAGATTCACTCCGGAGACTCGTTTCCAGTGGCTAGGCATCCAATGGGATTTATCCTCCCACAATCTGTCAATTCCGGTGATCAAAAGAAAAGAAATAGCCAAGTCAGTGAGGCAATTTCTCAACAACAAACAAGCTTCAAGGAGAAACCAGGAAAGAATCCTAGGTTCCCTCCAGTTTGCCTCAGTGACGGACGTCCTTTTGAAGGCAAGACTGAAAGATATAAATCGAGTTTGGCGCTCAAGAGCAAATGTCAAATCTCGAGACAAGTTGTCAGTGATTCCACAAATCCTTCGCAACCAACTTCGTCCATGGGCGAAGGTAAAGAATCTGTCCAAGACAGTTCCCCTTCAATATCCTCCTCCGGCGTTAACTATTCACACAGACGCCTCCCTAACCGGTTGGGGAGGATACTCTCAATTCAAGCAAGTTCAGGGGACTTGGTCCACTCAGTTCCGCCATCTTCACATAAATGTTCTGGAAGCAATGGCAGTTTTCCTTACCCTAAAGAAGCTCCTTCCTCCAAAGAAGTCTCATCTAAGGCTAGTTTTGGACAGTGCAGTAATAGTTCACTGCATCAACAGGGGAGGATCCAAATCCAAACATGTGAACCATGTCATGATAGTCATTTTTGCCCTAGCGAACAGGTACAAATGGCACCTATCATCCACCCACTTAGCAGGGGTAAGGAATGTAATAGCGGACGCCTTGTCCCGTTCAGTCCCTCTGGAATCAGAATGGTCTCTAGACGTCAAGTCGTTCCAGTTGATATGCCAGAGTGTACCAGATCTCCAGGTAGATCTATTCGCCTCACAGGCGAACCACAAGCTCCCTTGCTATGTGGCCCCCAACCTGGACCCTCTGGCCTATGCCACGGACGCCTTGTCAATAGATTGGAAGTTCTGAACAAACTCAGGACTTTCAAAGGTCAAGTAGCTCTGATTGCTCCAGATTGGCCAAAGAGCAATTGGTACCCCCTGCTACTGGAGTTGGGCCTCCGACCTCAACGGATTCCCAACCCCAAACTATCGCAATCAGTACAAATGAGGACTGTGTTCGCTTCCTCAGGAATTCTCAAGACCCTAACTTTATGGACTTCATGAAGTTTGCGGCTAAAAAAGATGCAGATATTGATCCCCAAAACATCCTCTTCCTAGAATCAGATAAGAGGGAATCAACTCTAAGACAGTATGACTCTGCTGTCAAAAAGTTGGCATCTTTCCTGAAGGAAACAGACACTACAGCCATGACAGTTAACTTAGCCATATCTTTTTTCAGGTCCTTGTTTGAAAAAGGCCTAGCAGCTAGCACTATTACCACTAATAAATCAGCTTTGAAGAAAATCTTTCAGTTGGGTTTTCAAATAGACTTAACAGAATCTTACTTTACGTCTATTCCCAAAGCCTGTGCTAGACTTAGACCTTCTGAGAGACCTACTTCAGTTTCATGGTTTTTAAATGACTTCCTCAAACTAGCCTCGGACACTGACAACTCGTCTTGCACATTTATAATGTTACTTAGAAAGACGCTATTTTTACTAAGCCTGGCCTCAGGGGCCAGAATTTCAGAACTGTCGGCTCTATCCAGAGATACGGGTCATGTGGAATTTCTCCCTTCAGGAGAAGTTTTGCTTTCCCCAGATCGCAGTTTCTTAGCTAAAAATGAGGATCCTCTAGCAAGGTGGGCACCTTGGAAAGTCATTCCTCTTCCCCAGGATCCCTCTCTCTGTCCAGTATTGACCTTAAGAGCCTTTCTGTCTCGGATATCCTCTAATCCTCAGGTCCTCTTTTTATGAGAGAAAGAGGTGGCACCTTATCAGTAAAAGGAATCAGACAGCAGATCCTTTACTTCGTTAAACAAGCCAATCCTGAATCATTCCCAAAAGCACATGATATCAGGGCAGTAGCTACTTCTATTAATTATTTCCAACATATGAATTTTGATGATCTTAGGAAATATACTGGATGGAAATCACCGACAGTCTTCAAGCATCATTACCTGAAGTCCTTGGAATCATTAAAATTTTCAGCAGTAGCAGTGGGAAACATAGTTTCCCCTGACTCTGCCCAGTAGTATAGTTGAAGATCCAGATCTCCTTTCTACCTACCTTACCTAACATTTTGTCTAGCCTACCATATTGCTCTACACTTCGTCTCGAGCCTTAGCTGCTCTCATGATTGCTTGGTGGTGTGTCCCTTATTTTTGTGCTAGGGTCACCCACAAATGTTTGTATATATTTATCATTATGAGTGTGGTCCCCTTATTTTTATGCTAGGGTTCCACACTCTCATTTAACAATGGTTTGTTGCCTTATGGCTTTGTATATATGAATTCATTAGGTGTGTTGTTTTATGTTATTTTCCCACACACATGTTAATTTACATATTCATACTTGTAACTTGTTTAAATACTTTTGTAAATATTTTATAGCAGTAAGTTACATTTATTTTTGTTATCCCTTATTCAGAAATTGTCTGAAGACTGTATGAATATTCCAATTTTATTTCAATTATAGTATTTTAGTTAAGTTTTTAGTTTTATTGAGACCCTCTGTACTTCTTCAATCTTGTGCTAATTCTCTGGTACTATTTCGCGCAGCGACACGAACTGAGCCCAGAAAAAGGATTTTGACGTAGGAAAAATCTATTTCTGGGCGATTGGTTCGTGTCGCCCAGCGAAATCCCACCACTGCCCTACCCTGCCTCCAAGATTGCCTGCTAACTTCAGGATGGCCACCAGAGGCGCGGTGATTGGCTGGCGTGGGTTGTAGTAGTAGTAGTTGCCGCCCCGATCTGTGGGTCGGCTCTCTCGTTGAGAATTTTGATATAGGAGAATTCTAAATGGCAAGAAGTTCATGGTAGTGGTCTCACTCACCCCAGTTACTATACCGACACCCTTCTTTTATTTTGGGTGAGCGAGTCAGTTATACTGACCTCTTCTTTATTTTGTTTATTCTCTGGTATTTGTTAGCTCATTTACCTAAGAAATAATGAACTAAAGGATTATTTTGCTGGGCGACACGAACCAATCGCCCAGAAATAGGTTTTTCCTACGTCAAAATCCTTTATTTGCATTGTCTTTATTTTGTTTAATTTGTTTGAATAATATTCTGTTGTGTAATTGTTTGAATCTAACACTTGCAAATTGGTTTGTATTTAATTAAATTTCATTTCAAATTTAATTATTGCTTTATGATTTAATTTAATTAACCCTCTTACGCCGGAGCAGTAAATAAAAAATTGTCTCCCGTGTGCCGGAGGGGTATCGGAGTGAGCGCGGAAGCGGAAAAAATATTTTTTTCAAAAAATCACAGCTCGCTTAGTTTTCAAGATTAAGAGTTCATTTTTGACTCCTTTTTTTGTCATTGCCTGAAGTTTAGTATGCAACCATCAGAAATGAAAAAAATTATCATTATCATATATAAATAATGCGATATATGATAGCGCAAAAACGAAATTTCATATATAATTGTATTCAAATCGCGCTGTGCGCAAAACGGTTAAAGATAACAAGTTACTTTTTTTCGTTGTAATGTACACTTAATTGCAATCATTTTGGTATATAACACATTGTAAAACTATAAAAGCAACACAGAGAAAATATTATCACAAAATAATGCATGAATTCGTAACACGCAGACGTAAACAAATATTTTTTTCAAAAATTCACCATAAATCTAAATATTGTCCTTGAGACTTCCAATTTCTTTCAAAATGAAGACAAATGATTGAATATTACTATACTGTAAGAGTATTAGCTTACAATTGCAGTTTTCGACCATATCTGACGAGTTAAAGTTGACCGAATGTCAAATTTTTTTATATATATATTTTTTATATGCATTTATTTCGGAAATAAGAATAGCTACATAAAATTGCGCACATTTTCATATATAAAACTCTATGAAATGCCTAATATGAAATGGAGCAAATATTCCGAGAATGGGACGTACATATTTCGGAGATTTGTGGTGGAGAATCCGCGCGCGTTGGGAAGGAAAGATTTTTTTTTAATTCACCATAAATCTAAATATTTTGCTAGAGACTTCGAATTTGTTTCAAGATGAAGATAAATGACTGAATATTACTAGACTGTAAGAGTTTTAGCTTACAATTGCGTTTTTCGACCATTTCGGTATAGTCAAAATTGACCGAACGTTTTTTTTTCTATTGTGATTTATATGCAAATATTTCAAAAATGAGAAAAGCTACAACCTTCAATTATTTTTTGTTGTATTCTACATGAAATTGCGCACATTTTCATATATAAAACTTTATGTAACGGCTAATTTAAAATGGTGCAAGCATTACCACAATCGCACGTATGATTTTTTCGGAAGAGTTACCGCGCGGACGTAAGGAAAATGTTATTTTTTTCATAAATTCACCATAAATCGAAATATTGTGCTAGAGACTTCCAATTTGTTGCAAAATGAAGATAAATGCTTGAATATTACTAGAATATAAGCGTTTTAGCTTACAATTGCGTTTTTCGACCATTTCGGTAGAGTCAAATTTGACCGAAGGTTGAAATTTTGGCAATTATCGTTATTTATATGAAAATATCTCAAAACTGATAAAAGCTACAACCATGGGTTGTTTTTAGTTGTATTGTGCATGAAATTGCACACATTTCCATATATAAAACTTTATATAACGGCTAATTTTAAAATGGTGCAAACATTACCACAATCGCATGTATGATTTTTTTCGGAAGAGTTACCGCGCGGACGTAAGGAAAAAGTTTTTTCATAAATTCACCATAAATCGAAATATTGTGCTAGAGACTTCCAATTAGTTGCAAAATTAAGGTAAATGATTGAATATTACTAGAATATAAGCATTTTAGCTTACAATTGCGTTTTTCGACCATTTCGGTAGAGTCAAAGTTGACCAAAGGTTGAAATTTTGGCAATTATCGTTATTTATATGAAAATATCTCAAAACTGATGAAAGCTACAATCATGAGTATTTTATTGTTGTATTCTACATAAAAATGCGCACATTTTCCATATATAAACTTCATTTAAACGCTAATTTACAATGGTACAAAAATTATGTCAAAGTGATGAAATAATTTCCGAGATGTGTCACAGATACTTTTTAGTGCGGCAAGAAAGAAATTCGCGCTTGCGCGCCTGCGTAACGATTGTAAACAAAACAACACCTTGATCCGTGAGCTCCCAGCATCCCCCAAGGCGCGTGATTCAAAAGTTTTAGGGTGTAGGCCTTTAAGTATTTTTCCGCGAATTAAAAAAAAAACTTTTGTAAGTCGACGTAAAATACGTCCAGTTGGCACATGGGAGACAACAAATGTTGACGTAAAATACGTCCAGTCGGCGTAAGAGGGTTAATTTTCTTGATAAACTTTGATTTAATTTTGCTTAATAATTAATTCAAGAATTAATTAAACTTTTGTTTTCAAGTAATAACAATTTCCCTGAGATTGTGAATTTCACTTATAAATTTTGAATTTAGAAATTAAATTTTGTTCATGAAACTTACCTGACAGATATATATATAGCTGTATTTTCTGACGTCCGACAGAATTTCAAAACTCGCGGCACACATAGTGGGCGGCCAGGTGGTAGTACCCATTCCCGCCGCTGGGAAGCGGATATCAGGAACCATTCCCATTTTCTATTCATATTTTTTCTGTCGCCGGTGCTGTAAACAACTGTTTGCAGTACCTCCGTCTAGGATTTTTGGATTTACTCGTTCCTAAGTATCTGGATTGACTTTTGGTTATCGACTCTGGATTGTTGGATTGGCACGCATGATAGTGGACTGTTTTTTGAATTTGGATTGGCTTTTTTGTGTACATGATGTCAGGATCAAGTACAGGGAGTTTCAGAGTGTGTGTGAGGAGTGAATGTAAGGCGAGGCTTCTTAAACCTTCAGTTGATCCTCACACAGTATGTATGGAATGCAGGGGGCATGTTTGTTTGGTTGATGATCGGTGCAATGAATGCAAGGATTTGACCGATGATGGATGGAAAATGTATGAGACCTATCGGCGTAAATTAGAGCGCGATAGAGTCAGGAGGGCTTCCTCCACGAGCAGTTCTACGAAAGGTAAGGAATGTAACATTTCACCCCCTCTAACACCGGTAGAATTTGTTTCTCCTAAACCTGTGATGTTGCCTTCGGGCCCTGTTTCTGTGTCTGGAGAAAGTAATACCCTTTCTCTGATTCTCGAGTCTCTGCGCACTCTTGAATCGAAAGTGTTGGCCTTGGAAACTGGCCTTGTGAAAGTTTGTGATCGTGCCCCTAGTGTTGTGGAGGGGGCGTCAGATCGGCCCCATAATGCCTCTAGGCCGAGACCTCTATCGGACTCCCAGGACTCAGGGAGAGGGTATGTCGAAAGCCGCAAGAGGGTTATGGGGGCTCCCCACCGATCTGGCGTCCCTTCGGCAGGCCTTGTTGCAAAGTCCCAGGCTGCCAAGGAGCGCGCTCGAGCGCGTATCTTGAAGGACTGTTTCTCGTCCTCCGAAGCGTCCTCCCCGCGCAAGGGGTGGAGCGCTCAGAGTGACTCGCGTCCTCTGAAAAGGACTTTTCGTTGTGAGGACGCTTTACGTCCTTTTTCACCAGTTTCTTTGCGTTCTTCTCCGGATGCTTATGACGCCTTTCCTCCTCAGAAAAGAGGCAGGTTGTCTTTCCGGTGAGGACGTCCAGTCGCGCTACGATCGCTCTTCGGAGAAGCAGGTAGCTGTACCTGTGAGAAGGAAGGAGGCGTCCCCTTGCCCCTCGCCGTCTCGCAGGTTCAGTCCTGCTCCTTCTAGTTCGTCACCTATGAAGAATATTCTTTTGTCCCTTCAGGACCAGCTATCTGCTCTTATGGCTCAGAGGACTCGCCCAGCAGCAGTCGAGCCTAAGCGGAGGAAGGACGTCAGGCTGCCCGTCAAGAGGACGAAGCAGTCTCCTTCTCCCTCTCCGCGTTCGTCTCTTTCCCCGATTGCGTCTCCTTCGGATCATCGCTGATCTCGTTCTCCTGATAAAGCTTGCGCTCAGCAGGACGCTTTTAGCTATAAGCAGGACGCTTTCTCCGCGAAGCAGGACGCTTTTGAGGACGCTCAGCAGGACGCTTACCGTTTTAAGCAGGACGCTTTTGAGGACGCTCAGCAGGACGCTTACCGTTTTAAGCAGGACGCTTTTCACGCAAAGCAGGACGCTTTTGAGGACGCTCAGCAGGATGCTTTCCATGCTAAGCAGGACGCTTTTCACGAGAAGCGGGACGCTTTTGAGGACGCTCATCAGGACGCTCGTGTGGACGCTCGGAGTGACGTGTCTCCTCATAAGGAGTTTGTTAGAGCTCATAGATACTGTACCTACTGGACTTAGTAGTGCTTTCAAGAAGCATAAGATCACTTCAGTTAGAAGTAAGGCAGTCTCCGTCGTCTCTCAGGACGCTCGATGCAGCCAAGACGTTCTGCCTTCTTCGAGTGTTAAGGATCGTCGTAAGGACGATTCCGTGCCCGAAGCGTCAACTTCTAAGCAGCGGAGGTCTTTGATTAAGGCTAGACCCGCTGGACGTACGCCCTCTCCGGATGGACGATCACCGGTTCCTCTTAGAGAAGAAGGGGAACTTAGTAGTCCGGCGAGCTCGGTGGAAGAGGAACCTCCTTCTGTTTCGTCTGTCTCTGACTATAAGGTTCTTGTGCGGCTGTTACGTTTGTCCTTCGGGGACAAGTTTCAGCCGGCAGCTCCTAGGTCTCCTCCCTTGTAACTTTCGTCTTCCAAGTCATATAAGACACCGGAGTTTGTTGAGATGAAGACTTCTCTTTCAACCAAGAGGGCCTTCAAGAAGCTCCAGGACTTTATGACTTGAAGGAAGGATCAGGGCAAGACGACTTTCGCCCTTCCTCCCTCTAGACTCCGGAAAAGGAGGCGTTTGGTTAGAGACCAAGGAAGACGTGGGTGTGAAGGTTCCTTCGTCTGCACTTGGGGACTTCTCGAGCTTAGTGGACGCCCAGAGGAGGTCCCTCTTATCAGCTGCCAAGGTGTCCTGGACTCCTTCGGAGACGGACCACCACTTGAAAGGACTGCTGCGTACGTTAGGAGTCTTCAACTTCTTGGACTGGTGCTTGGGAGTTCTAGACCTACAATCTAGAAGCCCTGACTCTCTCAGTCTGGGGGAGCTGTCCAGTGTGTTATCATGCATGGACAAGGCTGTCAGGGATGGTTCGGAAGAGCTAGTTTCTCACTTTGGAACAGCTTTCCTTAAGAAAAGAGCTCTGCTTTGTAATTTCACCGCAAGGTCGGTTACTCCCGCTCAGAAAGCGGAATTGCTCTTTTCTCCTCTTTCGGACCATCTCTTCCCCCAGACGATGGTCAAAGATCTAGCAATTAGTTTGCAGGAGAAAGCGACCCAGGACCTATTAGCACAGTCCTCGAGGCGTCCAGCAGCTCCTTCTACATCATCGTTTGTTAGACCTCCAAAGAGAGTTAAACCCTTTCGCGGAGCTCCTCCCTCGAGAGCAGCTCCTCAAGGGAGAGGGCTTTCAAGAGGAAGAGCTTCCTTCAAGCCCAAGACAGCCAAATGAAGAACATGTCCTTCAGACGCCAGTCGGAGCCAGACTGAAGTTTTTTGCGGGAGCATGGAGACAGAGAGGGGCGGACCCTTGGACTCTCAAGATCGTAGAGCAAGGGTACAAGATCCCCTTTTTGCATCCTCCTCCTCTATCATCAACTCCCAGGGACCTTTCTCCGTCTTATCAAGGAGAGAAGAAACGGATCCTTTTCGATCTTTTAGATCAAATGATCGAAAAAAGAGCGGTGGAGCAAGTCGTGGACCTGGGGTCACCAGGCTTCTACAACAGGATTTTCCTGGTACCGAAGCAGTCGTCGGGTTGGCGCCCAGTCCTAGACGTAAGCAGGCTCAATCTTTTTGTAGAAAAGATCAAGTTCAAGATGGAGACGCCGCAGTCAGTTCTAGGAGCCTTGAGACCTGGCGACTGGATGGTGTCCCTAGACCTGCAGGACGCGTACTTTCATGTCCCCATCCACCCTCTTTCAAGGAAATACCTAAGATTCGTCTTAGGAAACAGAGTATGGCAGTTCAGAGCCCTTTGTTTCGGTCTGAGCTCGGCTCCGATGGTCTTTACCGTCATAATGAAGAATGTAGCGAGGTGGTTACATTCTTCAGGGATCAGAATACCCCTATACCTCGACGATTGGTTGATCAGAGCGTCGTCGAAGGGAAAATGTCTGAAGGACCTTCAGTCAACTTTAGCCTTAGCGAAGTCCCCGGGACTCGTAGTCAACTCCGAAAAGTCACATCTGACCCTGACACAGTCCATCATGTATCTGGGGATTCAGATGGATTCAGTGGCTTTTCGGGCGTTTCCGTCCCAGGAACGTCAGCTTCTAGGCTTAGAGAAAGTCTCAGCCTTCCTAGGGAAAGAGACTTGCTCGGCGAGGGAATGGATGAGTCTGCTGGGCACCATTTCCTCGCTGGAAAAGTTTGTCTCCTTGGGAAGACTGCACCTCAGGCCTCTCCAGTTTTTCCTAGCGGAAGAATGGAAAGCCAAGGAAGATCTGATTGCGATCTTGAAGATCTCAGATCCAGTGAAAGGCCACTTAAGATGGTGGCTCGACCCTCAGAAGTTGCGAGAGGGCTTATCCCTAAATCTTCTGAGCCCCGACCTAGTGTTGTTTTCAGACGCTTCCATTTCGGGTTGGGGAGCAACACTAGGAGGGGAAGAAGTGTCAGGCTCCTGGAGAGGGGAACAGGTAGCCTGGCACATCAATGTGAAAGAACTAGCAGCGATCTTCCTGTCGCTGCAGTTCTTCGAAGACAAAGTGACAAGTAAGGTCATCCAAGTCAACTCGGACAACACCACAGCCCTTGCATATCTGAAGAATCAGGGAGGAACACACTCCCGATCTCTTTTTCACCTGGCAAGGGAGATTCTGCTATGGGCAGATGTGAGGCAGATCAAGATCCTGACGAGATTCGTCGCAGGGGTACAGAACGTCAGGGCGGACCTTCTCAGTCGACAAGATCAAATCCTGCCAACAGAGTGGACCTTACACCAAGAGGTGTGTCAAGAGCTGTGGAAGTTGTGGGGACATCCTCTAGTCGACCTATTCGCGACGTCGAGGACGAAGAGGCTTCCTCTGTATTGCTCCCCTGTCCTAGATCCAGGAGCAATTGCGGTGGATGCATTGCTCTGGAGTTGGACAGACCTAGACCTTTATGCCTTCCCTCCATTCAAGATCATGGGGGAAGTCATGAGGAAGTTTGCGGCTTCAGAGGGGACAAGGTTGACCCTGATCGCCCCGATGTGGCCAGCGAGAGAATGGTTCACAGAGGTCATGACATTCCTTGTGGACTTCCCAAGGACGTTGCCCTGGAGGAAAGATCTACTCAAACAGCCTCACTTCGAAAGGTATCACCAAAACCTCTCCGCTCTGGATCTGACTGCGTTCAGACTATCGAAAAGTTGGCCAGAGCGAGAGGTTTTTCGAAAACAGCTGCGAGAACAATCGCTAGTGCTAGAAGAGCCTCTTCAAGAGCTGTTTACCAATCGAAGTGGGCCTCCTTCAGGGCATGGTGCAGAAAGGAGGGAGTTTCCTCTTCCACGACCTCTGTGAGCCAGATAGCCGATTTTCTACTTTTCCTAAGAAATGTGCAGAAATTGGCAGTCCCGACCATCAAGGGATATAAGAGTATGTTGTCAGCCGTCTTTCGACACAGAGGACTGGACCTCTCTGACAACAAGGATCTGCATGACCTCTTGAGATCATTTGAAACCACCAAGATTCCCCAGTCGAGACCGCCTTCATGGAACCTCGACGTGGTTCTTAAACATTTAATGTCAAGTCCGTTTGAACCTCTCCACGAAGGGTCTCTACGGAACTTGACGAAGAAGGCGCTTTTCCTAACTTCTCTGGCGACGGCGAAGAGAGTTAGCGAAATCCAAGCGTTCAGTAGCCAAGTGGGCTTCAAGGGGGACAACGCTGTCTGCTCGTTGAGTCCAACTTTCTTGGCTAGGAATGAGAAACCGTCTAACCCTTGGCCCAAGAGCTTTGAGATCAAAGGTATGTCGAGTCTCGTGGGTCAAGAACCAGAGAGAGTCCTGTGCCCTGCCAGGGCTCTCAAGTTCTATATTCACAGAACTAAAGAGGTAAGAGGTCCCTCAGGTAACTGGTGCTCGGTGAAAAGACCAGAATTGCCTTTGTCGAAGAATGCTGTGGCTTTCTTTCTGAGGGACGTCATTAAAGAGGCTCATTCATCTTGTCAGAAAACTGATTTGAACCTCTTACGAGTGAAAGCTCACGAAGTCAGAGCCGTAGCTACCTCTCTTGCCTTCCAAAGGAATATGTCTATCAAGGATATCCTTGATAGCACCTTTTGGAGGAGCAATTCCGTATTCGCCTCACATTACCTACGGGATGTGAGAACGATTTACGAGAACTGTAGTTCTTTGGGGCCATGCATTTCTGCGGACACAGTTTTGGGGGCTGAAGGTAGCTCTCTCCCTATCCCTTAGCTTAGAATAGGTTAGTTTTATTTGTTGTGTTTTTGGTTGATGGTGAGATCATCTGTGAAAATCTCCCATTCTTTAGATTAACTGTCAGGGGGTGAGATCTTCTGTGAAAATCTCCCATTCTTTAGATTAACTGTCAGGGTTTTTTTGGTTAGTTGGTCAGGTGGTGGTCAGTTGCTCCGTAGCCCTCATATGGATGGTCCAATGGTCTTGTCACATTGTGGTTACGTCCCCGTTGACAGAGCATCCAGAGCGCACCAGCACTACAGGTCTCCACCTGGCTGGCAACTCTGATTAAAGCAGAAGCAGGCTTAAGTGACAGTAATCACAGAGTCTACTTTGCTAACAGGTGAGGAACCAAGATGTACATCATTTACTTAATTTAGTTTCCTAAAAATCCTATTCTCTCTTCCCACCATCCGAAGGTGGGATTCAGCTATATATATATATCTGTCAGGTAAGTTTCATGAACAAAATGTTATTGTTATAATACAATTAAGTTTGTTCATACTTACCTGGCAGATATATATAATTAGATTGCCTACCCTCCTCCCCTCAGGAGACAGTGGCATGGATAAAATATGAATGGAAAATGGGAATGGTTCCTGATATCCGCCTCCCAGCGGCGGGAATGGGTACTACCACCTGGCCGCCCACTACGTGTGCCGCGAGTTTTGAAATTCTGTCGGACGTCAGAAAATACAGCTATATATATATCTGCCAGGTAAGTATGAACAAACTTAATTGTATTATAACAATAACATTTTTATATTATATTTTGTATTATATTTTATTTTGTTTAGGTAGAAATATAGAGTGGTAATTGTGCCGTTTCCCACAATTAAATCAGAATCAGGGAAATACTTACATTTGACATTGTAGAAGGAGTGATGCCCTTTAATTAAGATTACCTTACATCTATTTTAATGAACTTAGACTGATTGTTTTCTTGACTGTTCAGTTCTATAAGGGATCACTATTACCTTTAGAGTATTCAGTTTAGTATTTGTGATGAAGGGTCAGGTGTCTGGCTGTAGTGAGGTAAGTAATAACCAGGTACTTGAACAAACTGTGCCCTAAGTACAAAGGGTGTCCCAGACCCAGGAATAAAAGGGGCTCTTGTGCTAACAAGTACAAATGGTAAGTGAAATAACCAGATACTTGGCAATTTGGGTTAACAAATATTAATGGTGTCCAGACACAGTTCTTTGGCTACTTCATGCACCAAGTATTAATGTTGTCCAGACCCAGATACTCTTGCCCACTTCGTCACAAGTATCAATGGTGCCCAGAGACCTGTGATATTTGGCACTTTATGAACCAAGTATTAATGATCCCCAGAGACCAGGGAGGAAAACAAATCACATTATCACTCTAGCTTATACTGGTGGTGTTAGGAATATATTTTGTTAGAAGAGTGACCATATATTTGTTTTTGCATCTTATTGTAAGAATTGTATTTGAGAAAAATGGCTCCATTCGATACTCAGGAATTTTTGGCAGCCCCTTCCATCCAATTGTTGTCTGAAACTACTCTGACTAAGGCACAGTGGAGTGCTCTAGCAGTAGCATGTGGTGGTCATGTGTCTAGTAGCATGATAAAAGCAGAAATCAAATGCATTGCCTTGCAAACATTGATAGACTCTGGTAGAATAACTGATGATGATGAGTTAGATCTGGCTCAAGAGTTGTTAAATGTAGCACAGGCTGATCTTATAAATAAGCAGGTAGAAAAGAAAAGGAAAGTGACGCAGAATTGGAACTCAGACGCATAGAAGCAGAAGAAAGTTTGATTAAGCTGAAAATGCAGGCTGAAAGAGAGAGAATGCAAGCTGAAGAAGACAGAGTAGACAGTGACTAACAAGAAAGAAGAGAGAGAAGAAGAAAATGCAGCAGAAGATGAAAGGCAAAAGATTAAAGAGGAAAGAGAAATTGCAAGACATGAAAGGGAGATGGAATTGATAAGAGCTAGATCCACATTACCTGTAACACCGTCTAACCCTAATAATGGTAATCAAGACCCTGGATTTGATATAGTAAGAGTGCAGAAGTTAATCCCTAAGTTTAGTGAAGAGGCTCCAGATGAGTTCTTTGATCACTTTGAGAAAGTGACTTCAGGTATGGGATGGCCAGAAGATAAATGGTCAGTTTTGCTACAAAGTGTCTTGATCGGTAAAGGGAGAAGCACTTATTTAGCCTTAACAGCTGATCAGTGTAAAGGCTACAAGGTGCTCAAACATAATGTGCTACAAGTATACCAGTTGACCGCAGAGTACTACAATGAAAGATTTAGAAACTTAGGAAGGATGAAAAAATAACTTTCTTGGATTATGCTTATAAAGTGAGAAGGTGTTTTAAAAGATGGTTGGAGGGAGCTAAAGTTACAACTTTTGAAGAGTTAGTTGTTTTAGAGCAATATTTTAAAGGTATTCCTGAGTATATAAGAGCCTATTTGAGAGAGAGAGAGAGGTTAAAAAACTTGACAAAGCTGCTACTGAGTGAAGACTACAATATAATTAGTAGCAGGCCCATGTTTTAAGTCTCATCCAGGTTTCAAAAGCAATTTTATAAATGTGAAACCTACAAGTAATAATACTCCTCAGCAAGCTAATGTGAAATCCTCATCTTATTTTGCAAGACAGTTGCAAAAGCCTAATGTCTGCTTGAAGTGTGGAAGAGCAGGACACTTCAGTCAGGAGTGTTATTGGAATTATCAGCAGTCCAAGCTTGTTGGTCAGATAGTAAGAGGTGACCAGGTCAAACAGACTGTTAAGAACAATGTGGGGAAGAATCCGACTACGGGGAAGACTGAAACTAAACAAGCTGAGTGTTTAGCAACCAGTGGAAATGTAACTTCAAGCAGTGAGTGGCTGAGCAGTTTGGAGGCCTTTAAACCATATATCTATGAAGGTACACTGGCAACTCAAGAAGAGAGTACGTATGCAGGTACCAGTCAAGATTTTACGTGATACAGGGAGCAACCATAGTGTGGTGTTACGTGGTGCTCACCCAATTTTGGAGAAGAATCTCACTGGAGATTCAGTTATTTTGAAGGGTATAGGAGGAGAGGAAGTAACTCCTATATGCTGCTTACACCTGTCCTGTGAATTGGTAACAGGGAGTGTTGATTTTGCTGTGAAGGACTCACTGGCTATGGAAGGTGTACATGTTCTGTTGGGAAATGAATTTGGTGGTGTTCCATTTGTTCCTTGTCCTGTAGTGACAGACAAACCGTTGAGGATTAGTCCTGTGGTAGAGTTGGTGAAGAAACTGAGGATTTGCACGCCCAAGATGGTTCAAGTGAAGGATCTTTGAACTTAGAACAATTGTTCCAGGGGAGTGATGCCTCCCGTGGAGCTGACCGAGAAAGGATTTCCCAAGAAAATGAAGAATCTGTTGTTCCTGAAGAGACTCCGAGTAGTCCAAGTGTTCCTGAAGATAGTAGTGAAACTACAGTAGCTGAGGTAGCAGATATTGATAGTTCAACCCTTGAAGTTGGACAGGTAACAAGAGAGAAGCTAATGGACTTGCAGAAGAAGGATGCATCGTTAGCTGATTTGTTCTTCAGAGTTGTTGATCAGGAAGAGATGCTACAAACTCCTACCTGTTATTATCTGAAGGAAGGTTTACTGATGAGGAAGTATAGACCTTCAGATATACCCGGAAATGCTGAATGGGCCGAATATCATCAGATTTTGATTCCATGTCCATTGAGAAAGCAAGTGGTAGCAGTAGCTCATGAATCTGGACATATGGGAATCAGGAAGACTGTGGAGATCATGAGATATTTTTTCTGGGCTGGACTTCATAAAGATGTTAGCAGGTTCTGTCGAGAGTGTCATACCTGCCAGATAGCTAGAAAACCTAATGAAACCAAGGTGATTATAGATATGGTTGGACCACTTCCAAAGATGAAGAAAGGAAATGAATATCTGTTGACATTAATGTGTCCTGTTGCCAGATATCCTGAGTCGATCCCTGTTAGAAACATGTCTGCCAAGATAGTTGCTGAGAAACTAGTGGAGTTTTTCTCAAAGTTTGGTATACCAGAAATTGTACAAAGTGATAGAGGATCAAACTTTACTTCCAAGTTATTCCAGGATGTGATGAACTTATTAGGGGTGAAACAACAGTTATTAACTGCTTATCATCCAGAAATTCAAGGAGCCCTGGAAAGGTTCCACCAGACATTGAAAAGTATGCTGATAAAGTATTGTTCTGAGTCAGGAAGAGATTGGGATGTTGGTTTACCCTTAATGTTATTTGAAGTTAGGAATGCTTATCAAGAAAGCATGGGATGTTCACCTGATGAGATGATTTTTGGAGAAGTGAGAGGTCCTTTGAAGATTCTTGCAGAAAATTGGGTAGAAAATAAAGAGGAAATCCAAGGAGAGTATGTGAAGAACTTAAGGAAAAGGTTGGAAGAGGTTAGAAAATTTTCTTTAGAAAATCTGAAAATGAGTCAAGAGAAAATGAAAATGAACTTTGATAGAAAGACTTCGCTTAGAGAAGTTTTTCTCAGTCTGCCATCAAGTGCTATAGGTCAAACT
This sequence comes from Macrobrachium nipponense, assembly GCF_015104395.2. Classification (NCBI taxonomy): domain Eukaryota; kingdom Metazoa; phylum Arthropoda; class Malacostraca; order Decapoda; family Palaemonidae; genus Macrobrachium; species Macrobrachium nipponense. Next base: position 103,967,846 of record NC_087202.1, on the reverse strand, counting down.
TGGCCAAGTTTGAGACTTGAAGGAGTAGATTTCTTCTCCTCTTAGGAGACCTCTATGCTCTTAGGAACTTTGTAGGTTCTTGAGAATCTTCAAATGATCTTGTTGTCCTAGGGAACTCAGGCCCTCTTGAGTGGGATGTGACTCTTGTCCTTATGAATCTGACATATTGTCCAGACAAGCCTAAGAGAGAGGCACAAGATAGGGATCTGGTTCTGAAGGCTGTTTTCTTTCTACCCCTGACTTTGGTGAAGAGAGTAGGTGAGCTCCATGCCATCTCTTATGATGTTAAGCACTGAAGGGGATGGGGATCTGTCTCATTTGAATTTATCCTGGCGTTCTTAGTGAAGACTTAAAATACGTCGGTCTCCGGGGTCAGGTTGGAATATTTTTTTATATTTTCTGTAGAAGTTTTCATCAGTAGTGATTCCGAGATGCTGTGTCCAGTTAGGACAAGAAGTGGTGCTTTCAACATGGTATGGCCGTTGGCATGTGTTAGGGTGCTGCATGACTATGTTCAGAGAACTTGACATCTCAGGCATGGTTGTTTACACCTCTTGTTAGTATGGGCAAGACCAAGAGGTTTCCAAGAACACAATCTCTTTTGGCTGCGTGAGACGATCAGGTGGGTGTATGCCTCATTCAACAAGGAAGTTGATGGTACAATCTAGGCAAGAGCTCGTGAAGTCAGGCACTGCCCTGACTATGGCATTCTGAAAGAACCTGTCAGTTCTACAGATCTTACGAGATGGGGTACAGGCGGCCCTCGGTTAGCAGCAGGAGTTCCGTTCCTGGCCGCTGACGCTAAACGATTTTAAAACCCACGGCTGCCGCACACCTTCTTTTGAAATTGTAGACCAGTTAACAGCGCCCTGACCAGTCAAACGGTGCCATAATCCCACGATGGCGCAATAAGTAAAATTATATTTATGCAGTATAGTACTATGGAATTTACTGTACAGTACATTATAGTATTATAAATACTGTAAAGTGAAAAAAGCCTAGCTTTAATCCTTTGGGTGTCTAGAGTATGTAAAGATATAATAAAGTTTTATAAGTACAGTGTACAGGTAGCTGTAGTGTTCAAGTTACGATAATTCGTCTTAAGACAATCCGATTTTATTAGAGACCAAATTACAATAGCCTAACTTTATCCCATCTTCTAGTTACATAAGTTCAGCAACAGCAAAAGAGAACTATGAAAGTTTGGTTTTAACGTTATACTCGTTGTGTAAACTTGTACAGCCATGAACAACTGAACGAGAAACTACCTTTTTTTTCTAAGTACAACCGAATTCGATAACATCTGTTTGGCTTGTATTTCAATCATCGTTGTTATAAATTACGTTGTGTAGAATAGAACTGAGATATCTTAATGTAATAACTTTATTTGCTGTAGATCAAAGATCAATTGGGAAATATACTGTTAAATTTAAACCTAGTTATAAGTAAAGCTGAGAAAACTGTTCAAGTTGCTAATGACTATTATTGTGCATCGGCAACAAGGATAAAACTCTAGTAAACGTATGCCATCAAACACAACCGTAGATAAAATTGAGATAAAATCATTTTAATCAAAACTACTGTGCTTGAAAACACATTTAATGTTGGTTTCACGCCGATATAAGATAAATAACGTAGTTTGTAATACGATGGTATAAAGGAAAATTGCGAACGGAATCACGTAACTTTTTTACGCAATAAACATGCCGCCAACGTAATCTGTTAACGAAAAAAAAATGAGTTCACAATCACACCGAGACATTCAATTCATATTTCCACCTAAAAACATGTCGTATAAGGAAAAATAACCTTGTCTCATATAGGTATTCGTTTATGGTAACTTGAAGCAAGAAAATTTGCTCAGAATTGCATTAAATATGGCAAAACAAACTCGTATTTGCCATCAGCTGATTTGAAACCAAACCATTGGCTGCTCCGCGGAATACTGGCTTAGATTCGCCGTAGTATTTTATAATACAATAATATGAGAATAGTACATACAATATTATAGGGTACAGTGAAGTAAAGTATAACTTTTTAAAGGATTTATGGAAAAGATGCATAATTAATAAAATAACACCATGCATTTTTCAGAACAGTGGCGGACAATAACAAACATGAAAAAACATCCTCTGCCAACGTGGAGGGTAGTTACAAAAGCTGCCTTGATTTGTATCATATTTATGTACAAAAATAAAAATACCCTATACGTAATATATTTTCATACACATTTTAAACATAAAAGCATGAACATTTATAAAATTGACACATCGATCGCTAAATTTGCGCTTTTTTTAACTTGATATTTTTGGAAGAGCGGCAGACGGCGGCTTACAAGAATGAACTTGAAAAAACATCATATTTGATAATGTGAAGGGAAGTTTCAAAAGCTGCCTTTGTATCATATTTCTGTGCAGAAATAAAAATACCCTATGCGTAATACATCTTCATACACATTTTAAAGATAAAAGCATGAACATTTATAAAATCGACACATCGATCGCTAATTTTGCACTTTTTTTAACTATATTTTTGGAAGAGTGACAGACGGCGGCTTACAAGAATGAACATGAAAAAACATCGTATTTGATAATGTGAAGGGCAGTTTCAAAAGCTGCCTTTGTATCATATTTCTGTGCAAAAATAAAAATACCCTATACGTAATACATTTTCATACATATTTTAAACGTAAAAGCATGAACATTTATAAATCGACACATCCATAGCTAAATTTGCACTCATTTAACTCGATATTTTCAGTATAGAACAGCGTCAGAGGCATATCTTTTACCCTAATACCTATGTAATAACTCTCTGTAAATTTTCTAATATCATTTGCATAACCTTTATGGGCTGAACGGTATTTCTACAATGTATGTACTCGTTAGACAACGGCGCTAATGGCGCTGTTACCTCAAAATGCCTTATTGTTTTAATGAGTATTTTTAACGACAGCTGTAAGACCGATTTGCTGCTGAGCGATTGCGCCGTTAACCAGGGGCCGCCTGTATTGTCCTTTTTTTTTTTTTTTTTACCCATTGGGCATTGCCCACAAGTCTTTGGACTAATTTTTTTCCCCTTGGGTCCTGTGGGGCTTGGTCAACAAGGTGGGACAGGTTGAACCTTGTGTAAGTTACTGAGTTAAAAAGATGACAGGCCAGTATGTGCTGGATGGACATGGAATGCAGGTAAGCTACTTGACTGGGCACCAGTCTTCTTTTTTTTCTTTTTTTCCTAATTCAAGTGGATGCGGATCTCCTCTTTCTCCTGGCAAGGGACATACAATAAAGCAAACTTGTTCGTTTTATTGTCTTAACACATTCTGGTTCTTTCTGCCTTTATTAGGCAATGTATGCAAACTCATCACTTGATGCCCAGAAGCCTAGCAGCTTTAACATCTCATATGCACAGCATGCTGAATGTGCAGGATCCTTTCCTTGGCTTCTATGGACCTTCCTGGTAGGTTGGGAATACCAGCCAATGCTCATGGAGCACCAGCCAATGCTCATGGAGCACCTAGGTTCTTTCAATAATGGGTAAATCTCCTATGTGAGGAAGGAAGCTTTGTATTTATATAGGAACAAGTAAATTTTAAAAGTAATTGTATTGTTCTAAATGTACAAACCTAAAGTTCTTTACATTAACAGCCCACTTCAGCCACCTGGGTAGGAAGGCAGAGTGGAGTGCAGACAGACATGGTATGCAGGCTTCCCCCTGCCTGTCAATAGTAAACTACCTTGTCACAAAAGTTTAAACAGCTGTTCCAGCTTTTGTTCGCAAGCTATATCCATCATAAAGAAAATTTGCATGTAAAATAAAAATAAAATTTTTTTGAATCGGTTTGTATTTTTCATAGCTAACAAACTTTCGGTTAACAATAGGATAACCTTCTTGTGCCAGCTGGAAACCAGATAACAATCAAATATTGTAAAGCAAGGAATCTGTGGCATACTTAAAGGAGGTGGAAGCTGGTCACCAATCAGGCATAGAACCCTGTGATCCATCAGTCTTTCTTTGACTGCCTTGGAGAGTAGTTTTTTGCACTTTCCATCCCAAACTGGGTTGCTTTGTTTGCCCGTTATTTCTGTTTCAATGTGTTTGTGTGTGTGCCTTGTTGATTATAATGGAGTCCTCCAATTCTTTTAGGCCTCTATTCTTAATATGCTGATATACTTTTTCCCTTGTCATTTTCCACTTTTTAGTCTTTGACCTTTTCTTAAGTTGTCTCATTATTTGCCTCATATTCAGCTCCGTTAGCAGCAGTCTTACATGGTGTTATAGGCATGTCTCACTTAATATAACTGGATGAAAGTTAAGTATCTCCTCTTTTATTTTTCAAGTCTGTATAAGAAGAATATTGGTCTATTTTATTTAATGCCACACTTAGGATTTTTGCATGTTCTAGTAGGTAGCCTAAAAAGCCTTTTAAAACTAAATTACTTTTTTAACTGTTGCAGGTAAAGGCCTTAATGAAAGATGTTCCTCCAGCAGCAAGAATAGGACTTTTACCAGAAGTTACGATTTCCTCTTATCTTGGTTTTTTGCAAAAAGCTGATTTTGATGTTTTTGATTCTAGCCTTCAAAAACGCAATCGCCTCCTCCCTTTGTATTTATGGTGGGCAAAGGTTAGAAAGACTTGAATGTTAATTCCACAAATTAATTTAAAATTAAGTCACTAATGGAAATTTTTGTTCATTATTTGATACCATCACTTTCTCATGAAAAAATAAAAGTCCACAGTAGTATGTATGCGTATTGAATGTTAATTCCACAAATTAATTTAAAATTAAGTCACTAATGGAAATTTTTGTTCATTATTTGATACCATCACTTTCTCATGAAAAAATAAAAGTCCACAGTAGTATGTATACAGGAAGCTTTTGCCAACTAGATCAGTAGACCTGTTCAGTCTGAATAAACATAGAAACAATATTATTACATATCAGCATCTTTGAAAAATGAAAGTTATAAAACAGCTCTGTTATTCTTTCAGGTAACTCCAGAATTGCTCAATAGTCAATTAGCAATTATCTGGGAACATTTTGGCACAGTAGAGGCTGGCATATTGGTCGTTAGCCTTACAGCTTGTTGCTTTGGAATTGGTGAATTTGGTGGTGTACTTTTTTTGGTTATTCAGTTAATTGCTCTTCCATTATTTTAATACTTTTGTAGGAATAATGATGAAATAGAATAAGGAGGACCAGTCAAAAGCAATTCTAAATTTATTTTGTCAGCCAAACCAACTTAACTTAGCAATGAAGAAATCTTGAGTAAATGGTTTATTATCCTTAAAAGTACTCATTAAATTTGTAAGAGCCCCTTTTGCAACCCTCCACTTGCCAATTTACTACCATCTATGGTGCATCACTTTTCTGTGACTGGAGATGGTAAGTATATTTTTCCAAAATACAAAAACTTTAACAAGACCGGGATGTTTTGACTGTTTGTACAACTGTCCTCTTCAGCCAACTGAAGCAAAATGCATGTTTTTGTCAAGACAAATTGATTTTTTTTTTTTTTTTTTTTTTTTTTTTTTTTTGTGACAATCCAGGAAACCATCAGCAACTTTGTCATGAATATAGTGGTCATGTAATGGCTGTTTCATAGTGTCTGTAAGAAGACCCCAACAATTGGCTTACAGATGCAGTGAAACAGCCATTACATGACCGGTATATTTATGACAAAGTTTGTATGATTTCTTGGACTGTCAAAAACTAAATATTTTCAATTGTGTTTCAGTTGGCTAAAGAGGACTGTTGTGCAAATGGTCTAAAGCTCCCTGTCTTTTTAACAATAATGTATTTTGGAAAAATATACAGTATCATAAATTATTGTGGTTTATCACTACTCCTATGCAATATTAGCATTTGACCTGTTTATCGTATGGTCCAGTTCTAAAGCATGTTTTACTATTCTGGGAGCCTATTCTGCAATCTCATTTACGTTCCTCTAAACGAATGGAAAGTCCTCTTCCTGTTTTGCCATATTATCTCGTATATTGCAGTCTTTATATGGTATTACACAACTTTTTTAGTGGCTCCATTTTCGTGTCTGTTTCTTATAACCCAACTACCTAGAAAATCTTAAAAGTAAAGGCTAATTTCACACTTTTGGATGATGAATTTCTTTGCGGCAGATAATGATTTGTGATATGCTAAGACCAGAGTGTTAGTGACATAGAATTTATCCTTAATTTTAGGATTGTATTACCTTTTGCCTTGAAAAATGCTTTAGTTATAAAATGCTGTGGAAAACCCAAATCAAGAAAAACTTGTTATTATATGTTGAAAATCCCTATCAATATAACGAGGGTCACAGATTCTAAGAGCACAAGTAAATGATTTCCTATGACATGACACTGTACGCTTGAACTATGGTAGGAAAAAGGATGAATGTGCATTTCTGAATTAGTTGGCTCACAATAAACTTCAGAGGAGTAGGAAAGGATATCTTGATTGTGGGGAACTATTACATTTAGAAAAGTTAAACTATTATTATTTTCACATACCACAGTGAACTTTATTGAGGGAACTAAACTGTTTACATAAATTAGAATTCATTGAATTTATCTTCTATCAGATAAATATTAATATCATTAACATACCTAACCTAAACCAGACTAAAGGTCTAATATTTCAGGACAATTAAGTATATAAATTGGTTCATTAAACTCTATGCATAAATTGGCGAGTACAGGACATAAGAGGGGAACCCATGGCCACTCCCAACTTCTGTTGAAAGGCTCCAGCATCAAAAGTAAAAATTGTAATGTCAACACAAAATTGAACAAGTTCCATGAAAAGCTGTATGTACAGGAATAGTAAGTGGAATAAAAATACCTTCTGCTTTCTTGAGCAGATGGTCTAAAACCAAATCCAAGGGAACATTAAATTTTGTCGACAATGCAATTTTTACTTTTGATGGAGCCTTTCAACAGAAGTTTGGTGTTGCCATGGGTTCCCTTTCAAGTCCTGTACTTGCCAGTTTATGCATGGGGTTTATTGAAACAATTTATATATTCAATTGCCCTGAAAATATTAGTGTTAAGTCTGACTTAGGTATTTTGATGATGTCTTTATTATTTCACCCGAATGATGAGATCAGTTCAATGATTTTTTAATTTATGTAAACAGTTTAGTTCCCCTTAATAAAGTTCACTGTTAAATATGAAACTATTTTGCTTTTCCTAAATGTAATAGTTAACCACAATCAAGATACCCTTTCCTGATTGTGAAGTTTATCGTAACCCTACTAATTAAAAAATGTATATTCACCCTTACTTCAAGTGTCAAATCTTAATGCCATAATGAATTTAGTTACTTGAGCTCGTAGAATTTGCGACCCTTGTTATATTGATAGGGATTTTGAACATGTATAACAAGTTTTTTCTTGATTTGGGTTATCCAAAGCATTTCATAACTAAGCATTTTTCAGAACAAAAGGTAATACAATCCCAAAAACAAGGAAAAATTCAATGTCACACGCTAGCCTTAACATATTACCAATCATTATCTGCAGCAAAGAAATTCATGCAACATAATACATCATCATCCAAAAGTGTGAAATTAGCCCTTAAACGCCTATTGGATGTATTAATCGTTGATGAAAATTGTCTCTTGGGTGCTTAATTGACGTATGATACGTCGACGCAAAAAAGTTTTTAAAATTTGCGGAAAAATAGTTATAGGCCTATTTGGCGAAAACTTTTGAATCACGCACCTTGAGGGATGCTGGGAGTTCATGGATCAAGCTGTTGTTTTGTTTACAAGTGTCACCCAGGCGCGCATGCACGAATTTCTTTATTCTCGCACTAAAAAGCATCGGCAACACATCTCGGAAATTATTTCGTCACTTTGACGTAATTTTTGCACCATTTTATATTGGCCGTTACATAGTTTTATATATGAAAATGTGCACAATTTTATGTAGAATACTAACAAAAAACCACCCATGGTTGTAATTTTTATAAGTTTTGAAATATTTTCATATAAATAACGCTGTGCCAAAATTTCAATCTTTGGTCAACTTTGACTCGACCAAAATGGTCGAATAACGGAATTGTAAGCTAAAACTCTTACATTCTAGTAATATTCAATCATTTACCTTCATTTTGCAACAAATTGCAAGTCTCTAGCACAATATTTTGATTTATGGTGAATTTTTGAAAAAAAAACTTTCCTTACGTCTGCGCGGTAACTGCCGAAAAAATCAGAAATTCTTTCATCCGATTGTTGTAATGTTTGCACCGTTTTATATTAGCCGTTACATAAAGTTTTATATGAAAATGTGTGCAATTTCATGTAGAATACAACAAAAAATAACTCATGGTTGTAGATTTTATCAGTTTTGAAATATTTTCATATAAATCGCTAGAAAAAAATTTGACCTTTGGTCAACTTCAACTCGACCGAAATGGTCGAAAACTGCAATTGTAAGCTACAACACTTATAGTATAGTAATATTCAATCAATTACCTTCATTTTGCAACAAACGGGAAGTCTCTAGCACAATATTTCGATTTATGGTGAATTTAAAAAAAAAAAAAAAATTTACGTCCGCACGTTACGAATTCATGCATCATATTGTGATAATATTTTCTGTGTTGCCTTGATCGTTTTACAATTTGTTATATACCAAAATCATAGCAATTTAGTTTACAATACAATGAAGAAATAATGAACTCATTAGCTTTAACCATTTTGCTCACATTGCGATTTTTATACAATTATATATGAAATTTTTTTTTTTGTGCTGTCATATATTCCAATATTTATATATAATGATATTTTTTTTTCATTTCTGATTGTTGCATAATACATTTTAGGCAATGACACCCCCCCCCCAAAAAAAAAAAAAGCCAGAAATGAATTCTTAATCTTGAAAACTAAGCGTGCTGTGATTTTAAAAAAAAAAAAAAAAAAATTCCTCTTCGGCGCTCACTCCTGAACGCCGCCGGCATACGGGAGACACTTTCGGAAATACCGGCTCGGCGTTTAAGGGTTAGCTTTACTTTTAAGATTCTGTAGGCAGTCAGGTTATAAGAAACAGAAGACTGCAATAAAAGATATGGTGAAACAGAAAGAGGACTTTCTATTCGTTTAGAGAAACATGAATGAGATTGCATAATGGGATCTCAATAAAGTATGGTAGAAAGATGTAAGTTTAGAACTGGACCCTAGGATAGACTGGTTAAATGCTGATAGATTGTATAGGAGTATGTAGTGATATTGGCAACCGTATGGTTATAGAAGGGGCTCTTGAATTTAATGAGTACTTTTGAGAATAATAAGTTAGCCTAAGCTGCCAAAATTAATTTAATTCTCTTTAGACTGCTCCTCCTTCTTCAGTTTCCTCATTATGCCCTGCAGAAGTAGTAAATGACTGAGGAGCTATTTCTGGAACTACCGAAGAACCACCAAATCTACCAATTTTGGAGACCCAACAAGCAGAAAGACAGACACCCGAAATGGCATCCTCCACTGTGTCACAGTGTTCCCAAAGAATTGCTGAGACCATTGAGCAATTCTGGAGTTACCTGAAATAATAACAAAACTGTTTTATAATTTCCATAACAGATCTCATATATGTAAAACTTATTCCAGTATTTTTTATTCAGGCTGAAGAGGCCAACTGATCAAGCTAGCGAAAGCTTTCTGTAATAGGATCATATGTATACTATACTGCAGACTATTTTTCTATTTTGTTCATGGTTTGTTTGTTTGAACTTTAAATTTATCCAATATATGCTATTATATATTTTGTATCCTGTGTAAATAAATCTATATTAAAGAAACACTATTTTAATTTTACAATTTATTATATTTATATTTCATACAAGTATGTACACTGAATATCTTCAAAAGGGGTTACTGATGATATTTATACAAATGGACTTATGAAAACTCTTGCACCAGATTCATCATCATTTACCCGATATCAACAATATGATAATTTTTAAAGGCTTTGGTTAGACTATTTATAGATTTTCATACATTATACAATTTACAATAATATCTAAGCTCACTGCGCATCAGGTACACAGCTGTTGACAAATGTTCTTCTATTTTTGTGCTTTGAAGACAATAACATTTTAATATATAATACAAACAATAAGGTTTTTGTTAACCGATAATAAAATCCAATTAATTTATAAAAATATAAAAGGTCTTCCTGAATACACACACACAGCAACAACAAACTGAATGAACACAATAAAGTAGTTATGAATATGTCAAACTGGATGCTTTTAGTGAAAAATGACTATTTACAACACTGGTAGAGTGAACATGATAACAGACATATATCTGAGCAATAAAAAAAATTTTTCAAAGAAAAATCTGGTCAACAGACATCCAAGAGTATGAGAAACAGTTCAAGTGAATTCTGGATTAAAATGGATTATAGGTTTTGATGGCACAATCTTGCTTTTGAGCAAGACAAAGAATCAAAGAATACCAGATCTAAAATATTGAAACATGCACATGGAAAATATTTGGAATGTAACCACAACAATTCCCTTGTAGAGAGCAGGGCAGCTTCTCGCAGTGACAGGTGCCACAGAAGTGTCACTTGTAACTTCTTGAAATTGGAGTAAACTTGTGACTTTGAAAATTCAAGGTTACAAAATGACCTATCTGCAGTGCTGTTATCTGAGTAACTGCATCTGAAGAGGAGGTTGATCTTTGGTGTTCAGGGGTTGTACACAGCCAGCAGCAATGACACACTTCAATACCTATGAGAAAATTCATTGCAATGAGTGTTAAATTTTCTGATAACTACAGAAAGTATAAAAAAATAAGCTTTTGGGAAAAATATCCTAAATTCACAATTACATAAAAAAAATTGCAGTACAAAATAACTAAAATCATGTTAAAAAACTTCTGTTAATGGATTATTGTTACTGAAATTACAAATCTCTGGAGCACCCCCAAATTTCATAGTACATAATACACTTATGTAATATTACAGTACAAACTTGTTTTACTGCCTTTTCAATCCAAACCAGTCTATAACTGCATATGCATAGAGTATATCCAAGCTTTGAACATAATTTGTAAACCCTACACACACAAACTGATGCATTTCCCTTGGGAAACCACATCTTTTGGCAACTATGTCAATTGTACTGCACATAATATGATTTTCTCCATCCTGGCCCTATGCCTCTTGTAAACTTAAATCTCTCTCGGTGTGAAAGTTCCTTTGTCTGCTGCATAGAGTAGCAAAGACCCCTTTCACATCATACATTTTCCTTTTACATAACAGACTTATCCGTGGGAAAGTACAAAAGAAAAAGTAGAAGCTGTAGGGATGAATTGTTTGTGGAGAATGAAATTAATTCATTAATTATTTGGTTACTTACCAGGAAAATTATGTTAGTGAAAATAAGTTCTGAGTTTGAGGAGATGCGGGCCAAGAAAGTGTTAGCATATGAAGTTATTGTTATTGAAATAGAACCATTCTAATACCTCCTCAAACTTATTTGCCAATACCCCATCTTCAAGTCCTTCCTAAAGTCATGTATAGGGGAGTGAGATACTATAATGAGAATGAAATTCTGAGTTTCATATTTTGGTTTAATCTGGGCTACAAAGAGGTGGTTTTCCTCTTTCTTATTCACTGCCTTCTACCTAACACTCCTCATTCATGCTGGTTAGTCTATTAGAGTATTACTAACTCACAAAAGATTGTTAACCATGGGTAAAAGCCCATGGGAACAGTTTTTGATTGCCATATATTTCTGTGCATAAGATGACCTTTACCTAAGACTAGGTAAAACATTATGGCATGAATTTACATCATACCTGTAATATAAGACAACTGCTAAATTACGAAACCATCTGTGTATAGGCTAGCTTTTGGTTGCCATACATACTCATGTATCTTGTGACTTTTGAAGACCTAATTTTGAAGCTAATTTTAAGGGGGTTGCAACATTTATGAGATGTAAAAATGTATGTCATATTCAGATAATAGTATTGTATATATAAATAAACAAAAAATATGCATCTTTTCCATCGATCTACAAAGAAGTTATGCTTTACTTCACTGTGTCTAGTAATATTGTATGTACAGTATTCTCATGTTACTATTTTCTATAAAATACAAATATAGTGATTATTTGCCATGTTCACTTTTTATGTTTTCATGAACATGAACAACGATACCATTCACGAATTTTTGTTTAGGCATCAATTTCCGTTACAAGATAACTACTATTGGAGAAAGTTATGTCCCATCTGCCGTACACATTAAAATAACAATGTCGAAAATTGTATTTTTCCTAACTAGTATACAAACCTGAGGTCCTTTACAATAGGAAGGTACTTAGCGGCAGCTGAACCGGTCGTAAGCTTTCCGAACAAGGGGTTCGGTAGATAACTACTTGTCCGGCAGTTAGCAGTAAGCTCGACTGCGAGGCGAGGAGCCACTTTGCTCGAGGCCCAGGAAACGCAGTGAGGGGTGGCATGAGGTGGGACTATATGTAAAGGACCTCAGGTTTGTATAGTTAGGAAAAATACAATTTTCGACAAATTGTTATTTGTTCCGATATGGTCTACAAACCATCGGTCCTTTACAATAGGAAGACTCACTTATTGGTGGGTGGAATCTGAGTCTTATGAACAGACTGGTGTTCGTCCTACCTTGGATTCCCTCCCTGGTCGTAAGAGTCCCTCCCTGGTCGTAAGAGTCCCTCCCTGGTCGTAAGAGCAGAGGGAGGGATCCTAGCCTCTGCCCAGCTGATCGGGGTGTGCACCGCAGGATCAGAGGTCAGACTTCTCGACCAAATTAAAAGAGGGAGGCAAGCGTACCTCTTATAATTAGCAAAAGCAAGAACTAGTTCCTACTTCAAGAGCCAAAGTAAAGTTATGGGTTTGTCTCTTGTTGGATTCCACTCCCTCCCTTGTTGGGGAGTGGTGGATAAACACTTCTATCCCTACTGAAAGGGATAGAATGGGGCTCGGTTGTGTAGCTTACCTGCATCGGCCTCCTCTTCAGCGTAGTGACGACCGTGGCCCTCTGCCCACAGGTAGAGGGAAGAATGAAGGAGGAAGAGAAGCCAGTCACACACTCTTTCACTCGTCCATGCATACAGTCACACAAGGATGCGATGCTGTTCTGTCCGCTCAGGTGCTGAGTAGACTACACAACTTGTTGAGCAGTCACCACGGGTCCCAAGAAAAAGGTGTCCAAGGACCTGTGGGTGATATCCCGAAGGTAAAAAGAAGTGAAGGTGGTCTGGTTGGCCCAAACCCCTGCCTTCAGTACCTGTGCCAGGGAGAAGTTCTTGCGGAACGCAAGGGTTGGACCAGTACCTCTGACTTCGTGGGCTCTCGGACGAAGGGTACAGATGTCGTCACTGTCAGCTGTCTTGTAAGCCCTCCTGATCACCTCACGCAGCCAGAAAGAAAGTGTGTTCTTGGAAACTTCTTTCTTGGTAACCCCGGTGCTAACGAAGAGGCGTCGACACTCAGGCCTGAGGTGCCGAGTTCTCTTCAGATAGCGCCGTAGCGCCCTCACAGGACAAAGCAGCATCTCATTCGCATCATTATCGGTGAACCAGAGGTTCTCCAACAGGAGCAGCGGCAGAGACACCCCTGGAGATAGCCTAGCTAGCTCCAGGTTAACCTGTTTGGGTGGCAGAGGGTCCTCCGAAGGCACGTAAAAGCGCCTCTGTCGCGGTAGAGGTGGAGGAAGGAGCTTAGCGGACCTACTGGACTGAAGTGAACCCTCCTGTCCAGGAGACGAGAGCGTCCACCTGGCCCAGCACGCTGTCAGCCAAAGCTGATCGCGGCAGACCCACTGCCATCCTGGGTTCCTTCTTAGGTCCCCAGAACGCCTCCAAGCCCGATGTGGGTTTGGTAGGTGGGAGCAGCAATCCTTCTCCGAGGTCGTTGTGCTGACGGATCAGCGCAATCACCTCCGCGAACGACCTCTGGATCTCGGGAGTGACTGCATCCTGTGGAGACGGACCGTCAAGCCCTTCCAACGAGATTGCCTCCCGAGAGCCTCTTCCTTCCACAGGAGGAACCACAACAGACCCCTCCTGGTCTCCTTCTACCACTTGCGCATACGACCTGGTTGGTCCGAGGACCGTGCCACATTTGTAGGGCGTTGTGGCGGGATCACGAGGGGTGCGCCTTTCGTGATTGCTCCTGATCACCTTGCTCTTCCCGGTAAAGCCCGAGGAAGTTGAAGGGATCGGAGAGGCAGACCTGACGCTCCCCCTGCGTCCACCGGCAGACCTACTGAGCTGGTGTGCTGAGGGGGTTGCAGGCGATCGTCAACCCGAGGTAGCGATCGGTCTGCAGGCCTGGTCGAACTGCTCTCCCGGGGAGCGGCTGGACCGAAAACAGCGGCGACGGTCCCGGTAGGAACTGCGGTCGGGGGACCTGCAGAGTCCACTGTCGCGGTGGGAGCGAGGCCTATCCTCACGGCGCGTCATGCCTCCTGGTTCAGGCGACCGAGGGGACCGCTTCCTTGCCTCAGCTTGCGAGCAGTCTGGGACCGTCGCATCAACCCTGGGTACCAGCTCGTCGCCACGAGAGCGATCGCTGGTCTGCTGAGAGTCGCCCGAGCGACTCCCTCCAGTCTTCCGTCCCGTGCCTGGATCCTGGCACCGAGAGAACTCGGATGCCTGGGTCTTGGCTGTCCGGTCACCCGCAGGTGAGCGAACACTCGGTGACTCTCGCGAATGAGAGGCCGAGACGGTACCTGGCGTCGAGGCAGAACCTCTGGCGCCAGGTGAGGAAGTGCCGGTGCTAGCCGACACTCCTCCGGTCTCCGTCTTCTTCTTCCTAGAGGAAGGAACAGGAGGACCGACGGAAGTCTCAACCGTCCCATTGGAGCGAGACTTCTTCTTCGGCTTGGGGTCCTTAGAAGTTGAAGCGGAAGCAGCGGCAGGCGACGACGACGATGAAGAAGACGATGAAGATGAAGAGAACACCTTCCTCCTCTTCCTCTTCCTCTTCGTCAGCTTCCTCAGCACCACTGTCAAGTCTTCCATCCAGGACTGAGCCGGGGCAGTTGCCGAAGCAACAGGGCCCGACTGCACCTGTCCGGAATGACCTGGGGTGGGAGCAGCAACACCACAAGCAGGAACGACGGCGGCAGGAACTGGTACCAAGGCTGGAGCAGCAACGAAATCAGAAACAGGAGGCGGGGCAGGAACCGGCAGCATCCTCTGCACAGGAGGTAAGTCTGGCGGTGAGCTCTTGGGAAACCGGAAGTCCGGGGCTGCAGCAGGAAACCAGGAGGCGGCGTAGCAACGGGCAAGGAAACCTACGGCAGCGGAGCCTCCACAGCGGCTGTCGGGGTCACCGTGGCTACGTGCTGCGTATACACCAGGTGAGGAGGAGCAGCGTAGCCCGGCGTGGATACCATCATGGTGGTAGGCCCGTGCGTGACCGGCGTAGCCCCTCTCGCCAGATGACTAAGCAGCCCCTGGACCGTCGGTGTCCTTTGCAGCCCCAGTGAGTACCAGGCCCTGCCGAGATCGTTGCCCATGGTCAGCAAATCTCAGGGAGGGAAAGTCGGGTAGATCAGTGGGGGGGTCCCCCCCTCGCCTGGGGGGATAGTTCCCAGCCCGAGCGAACGGAGGACCCCGATTATAACTGGATGTCGGGGTATCTCGGCCCCTCCTCTACGCTCGAATGATCGAGGGAGGAGAGGGAGCGAGAAACCTCCCCCAAAGGGGAAGGAGCCATACGAGGGAGCTGAGCCGGAGAGAGAAAGGAGGAAGAAAAATCAGTGACCAAGGGCGTAGCCGGGGAGTCCTCTGACGACTCCTTAGCCGGCTTCCGCGGCTTCTTCCTCCCCCCATAGCGCTCCCACTGCGCCCCCGACCAAAAGATACATGTATCACAAGTCTCGGCACGAGAGCAATCACGCCCTCGACACCGAGCACAAAAATCATGAGGATCTACCTCCACAGAAGAGCGGAAAGCCCCACACTTACGGCCCCCAATACCCGGGCATAGTCTACAGTTGATGGGGGGCGGGGGGGCTTCTCCGGCTCTTGGTTAGTAATTTCCATAATAAAATGAAAAGTAAAATAGACACGCACTTACTTTTGTACTTCACGCAGTGAAGAAAACAAAGCATACGACAGAAGCGGGCAGAGAGACGAAGAGCAGCATGTCCATCCACGAGCGCGGCCGAAAGCAAAGCGGCTCCTCGCCTCGCAGTCGAGCGTACCTGCTGAAGTAGTACCTTCCTATCGTAAAGGACCGATGGTTTGTATACCGTATCGGAACAAACAATACAGTTAAATGTGTTCTTTCCTGCTCAGTAGTTTTGTTTAAATATTTTTCTCCGATTTTATTTATGGTTTAGTATGATGGCACAATGAAGTTTAGGGAGTTTCATCCATGTTGCCGATGCATGATAATTTACAGCCATTAGTTTCATTGATTAAGGAATTTAGGGCACAGCCCAAGCACTGGGACTTGTAAAGGTAATTCAGCACTCTTATAGCCATTATAAGCTTGAACATCATAATGTTCAATCTTATAATGGCTATAAGATTGCTGAATTACCTTAACAGGTCCCAGTGCTTGGACTGTGCCCTAAATTCCTTAATCAATGAAACTTGGCTTCAGCTACATTTTGCAGCTTAAATGTAGCAGTATATTTCCTTGCTAATATGAATTAGGGTATACAGTATAGTACTGTAACAAAAAATATCTTGCTATTGATTATGGTATACAGTATAGTACTGTAACAAAAATATATCAGTTCAATTCTACCCGTCGTCATTGGTAACAAATACGGTAATTATTTACTATCGTACGATGGTTGAAATGCAAGCAAAACATCTGTTATCTGATTCGGTTATTGGTTAGTCATAGCAAAACAACTGTTTTTGTTCAGTTGTTTATGGCTGTGCGCATTTATGCAACAGCATAGTGTTACTAATGGTACTTTTCATCATTCTATTTTACTTTTTTAATTTATTTAATTAGAGGATGAGATTAAGAGCTGGCGGCAAAGAGGTTAAGTCTAATTAGTCTAATGTACGATAATTGTCGTACTTAATTCATATGACTGAACTGTTCTAAATAGTTGTATGTCATCGAAAATTGTGTTATTTCACCAAAACATAAGTTTTTAATGAAAAATGAACATTATATTATCCTAAATGTTGTTACTACCATAATTACACTACCATTAAAATTTCTGAAAAGTTACCAAAAGATAAGTTTTTCTGTGAGTGCAACGTATCTCAATGTATATGCTTTATCAGCGGGGCTCACATACATAAAAGCTTATTTCACTGATATGGAATTATTTCTTGAATACTATGCCAATAAATACGACATATAAGGTAATGGTTTTATTGTCTAACAGTTTATATCATAACATGAATCTTTTCATGTCAGTGGTTATCACACACAAGCCTAGGCTAGCTTAAATATAAACATCACTTAGAATTCAAGGTTTGATTTTTAGAAGGGTAGTATATAAGATAACCCCAAATTTTTAGGAGTGAATTTTAGGATTTAAAGGTCATCTCATATGCAGAAATATATGGTAGATCAACATTATTCCTTCTTAATATATCAACAACTATGTAGTTTAATATACACTGAAGCCTAACCTCTTCCTTATTCATGACATTTTAAATTAAGCATTTCTGACTTTTTAAACAAATTGATTTCACCATGATCGTATTAAGTACAGAACCTCAGACCTCAACACTAGTCCATTCCAGAAGAACTAGATGTGATATATTCGAAACCTGAATAAATTTTTTCCATAAGAAATAACTGAAAATAGATTAATCCATTCTTGACCACCACTTATTACCCTAATCTTGCCTTTTTATAGAAAACATTACATTTAAATGGCCACTGGATAAGTTCAGAGTTACATAACATCATATTAGTTGTCCTTTTTTATTTTCAAATGTTTACCATAAAAAAATTAGCCTACGTCCAATGCGGCCATATTACCAATGGTTGACCGAGTGCCATGGGCTAGGCTAGGTATATGTAGTATGTACTGTAGTAGGTAAGCACAAAAGCTGCAGCTAATAAGTTCAATTGTGGTTCTTACCATTTTCGTCTTTTGCTTGTCTACAATGGCTGCCTTGGGACACTTGATTGAATCAAAATACAGTACAGAAAGCCACAGAAACTAAGGAAATATTCCTGTTGAAGTGTTTAATTGCTCAAAACAATGGCAGCAGAGTGATCTGTCAAAATCCGATTATGTTGAGTTATAATACGGTCAAGGACCGGGGTTCTAATGTATACGTACTGATATTTTTTTTATTACTCAAAAGTCTATTGTTTTTTGCATGCTACTACTCAAAACTCTATTGTTTTTTGCATGCTACTACTCAAAGTCTATTGTTTTTTGCTTGCTACACCTTGAGAGGTTTCATTTTCACTAACCTATTCATGCTCTATTTTCCCTAAGTAACAACACTGATTACATCTCTTCACCTGTGCTTCCCTTTCTACCATTTCATTGTATTTGCATTTCCAGTCCTCTATAAATCTTTCTTACACTACATATTACCCACAAAATGTTATCTGTATAATTTTCACTTATTTTCCCTTTACATTCAGCTTCATATAAGCAATCCCAGCACATGTAGAAGACATAGGTACTTACACAGGAAAAGGAAGAAACTTGGAGATGTCTAATTACAAAAGTCAAAGTAAAGTGATAAGATGCATGGTTGAAGTATAGTGAGATGATCACAAAATGAAGGAGGAAGCTGCATAAAGATGTGATGTCCAGAGGCTGGAAAACAGACTAACATTTCAAAGATTGAGATGATTTTAGCATATAAGATGGGAGGAGCTGCAATTAAGAAAGTATTGAATAGGGTAACAACAGGACAAAAACAGTTGTTTAAAAAAAATCAAGGAGAAAAGGCATGGATGAAACCTACACAAGGTAGGACTTCAGGCAGCAAGTGCACAAGCAAAAGTGGACTTGGGCATAAGACAGCATATACTCTGGTTACACCTGATCCCATACAGGGAAAATTCATGTAAAAATTTTAATGATGGGAGGATTACATTCCACATCCACACTTTACTTGCATAAACATATGCTCCATCTTTTACTGCTGTATACCCACTGCCCTCTCACACTTTTTATAGAGACCTTGCTTTCTTGCTTAATGAAAGCACTACTCATAACATCCATACTGGTGTTTATTGCTCCAGCTTCTAGGTTTACATTTACCCTAAAAACTGTGCTCTTAACATTCACTCTAGTCTCTACATCTTTTCACTAACAGCACTTCATCAGCATCATATGCAGACCTCAGCCACTCCACATTTCCAACAGAAACCCCTTTTCTTGCTCTACAAAACTTAAACCTGCACCACCTGTTCTTTCCCTGATTTCTCGCATAGCTCCATTCATAGAACATTTTAATACTCACACTCAACTTGAGACAATCTACCATCAAAATACTAGTTTTACTTCCATCTTAACATCAAAAATCTCAAGTTACTTACTACTCTGCAAAATTTATCAATTCTATTGCAAGTTTTCTCTAAATTTTGTTTACAAAAGTTACACTATGTCCTGTCCATAACTTTGCTTATCCCTAAGACTTACATAAGTCCTTTCCTTTACTTCTCTCATCCCTTACCCAATAAAAATGAACAAGTAGAGCAGCATTACTGACTTTATCTTGATATCAACTTATGTCAGACAGTTAACTCTCTCATCTACAATTTTGACACATGCATTGCCATCACCACAAAAACTTCTAAAAGTATCAGCAAAGTACCTAAATACATATTCTATTTCGCAATGCATCTCATCAATTCCAACAGTTTTCTTCAGCACCATGCATGCCACATACAATAAAAACTTTTCCTTAAGCTTTCAGAGTTCTTAAATGATAAGTTTTACAAATAGTATACTTCATCCCTGCCTAAAATATACTTGTTTGTCCCTTTATCTGTCATCAACTTCTAGGTTTAAGCCCTTATAAAGACTCTAATTACCTCTTTGATCACCTCTACCACTATTCCATTTATAATTCATTATCCTTCAACCTAAGCCCTATAGAACCTCTCCCTTCACAATACACACTGTAGAGAACATATGAGAAAGCTGGTTACACTACCATCACCATAATGCAGTATTTTACTTGTAATCAACCTTTCAACAGCCCTCCTTGCATCGTAAAAAGTGACTGACAGTCATTCTTGAATTCAGATCAATCCTTCCTTATGGCATCATTCTGATCAGCCAAATACCTAGTCTTTCCATCTCTGTTCACCAAATTACTCAACACACAACTGCTTTCTTATCTGACAGTATCTGCTCCAATGGCACTTTTCATGTGCAGTAACTTTTTTTCTCACTATTTTTTTTTTACATAATTCACCCTCGAGTACACCCCTATGCAATTTCCCTTTTTGTCCAGCAACTGCACTTTAAATCATTACATACCTTGTTTTCCTTCAACAAACTCATTCCCAAGTGTGGTTTGGGTATTGATGTTCACAAGTTTGTGAGGCTGTAACTGTGTCTTGCAACATTGCTCATTTATTTGCTGTTGTTGTTACTGTTGCTGCTGTTCAACTATTTATGTATTTATCCACTTTCATTTCTTTTTTGAAAACCTTTTTTATATTAATCTGCTGCTTTTCTCCATGTCTACATACAAAAATTATAATAGATGTTAAGTTCATTTATTTCAGGTACTGCAAACTTAAATTATATCACTTGTATACATCTTTGTATTCAAATCACCCGGTTAGCAAGCTTTTTACCCTCTCCAATCCCAGCTAGGAATTACAGTCATGCTTTGTTTGAGATCTATACCGAATACCATCATGCAGTTTAGAATCAATAAGAACATTATCTCTTCTAGTTTCTTACCTTTCCTTCTTTTCCTCCCTTGAACTTTGTCTCAAGAGAGCTGGCTTGGCACTAGTAGGTGAATCTCGTTCAAATATAGCTGCCATATCTCGAATTCTTCTCTGCTGTCCAGAATTCCCTCTAACTGCTAAGTTCCCTCCAGGTGCATTCACATCAATGTTGCTTTCACCAGTGGTTGAAGATTTTATAGTGTTCTTGGAAACAGATACTGATGATGCCTTTGGAAGAGCAGATGGAAATACAGTAGCCTTTGGAAGTCCAGGGGAAGGTGGTGTAGCTTTGGGAACAGTAGGAGAGGAGGAAGTTACTTTTGTAACTGGAGATTTTCTTGTAGGTGATAATGGAACCGAATTTTTCCTTGTTAGGTGTTCCTTTGTCGGTTTTTGCTCTTGCTTCTTATTGCCTAGTTTTTCTGGTTTACTGGTCTTATCAGTTTTATTAACAACATCTTTACTCTGAATATTGTCTTGAGATTTCCCAGCACTCCATATTGCTACACGTTCCTTAACATTTATGTCTTCGTCAACATCATCATTAGCAACTTTCCGTCTGCTTCCAATGCTAGCTGACCTTTGGAAAGGAGATGACTCTGAGGGAGATTTTACAGGACTGGTAGGAGATGACATTTTTCTGCATAAATTGGGCTTTGTTTCACTACTGATCGAACGTTTCAGCAATACATCCTTTTCTGAAGTTTTGCGAAGACTAGAACGAGGACTTGTTACTCCAGCTGATTTACTGTTATTGTTATTACTACTACAACTACTACTTCTCTGAAAGGCAGTTGAAGGGGATCCTGCGGACAGGCGTGGCCTTGCAGGACTTTTTATTTCACCAGAACGACCCATATCACTCATGCTCCTTCTAGCAGGTGATGTTCGTTTGAAGACATTACCTTGATCACCATCATCTTTTTTGTCTGTGTTAATTGTCTGGTCAAAACTGTGTTGTTCTGTATTTAGGTGCTTGCTTGGACTTGTTCTATCTTCATGAGCATCAAAACTTTTAGTTGGGCTGATGCTGCCTTTCCTTCTAGGGCTTACAGACCTAGTATTTGAACTTTGGTGAGATGTTTCATCTTCATCCTCTGGTCTTGAAGGACTAGTTGCCTTCTGCTTAAGTCTCATAGCATTTCATCTTTTTCACCACGAAAGCTATCTGATTTGTACTTTTCTCTGAGGAATGATCTCCTCTCTTCCTTGTACTTTTCTATTCTTTCCCTTTTCAACTGATCATCTGGATCAGCAGGATTACTACATGAAGTGACTACAGACATTGCGCTTACATCCTCTGCCTCTTTACTTGTGTTCTCCTGAGGAATACCTTGTACACCAGTTACCTTAGAAGACAATCTAAAATCAGGAGAGGTTTTAAACCTCTGTAAACTAGATGAAGCAGGAATTGAAGTTTTCTTCTCCATGGAAATTTTAATATCTTGATTCACCGAGTCAGGGGGAATGTGGGTTCCTAATGAATGGCCTGTTAAAATGCTTTCTTTTGCAGATACTGGGGCATAATTAATATCTATATCATGGGATACTTTAGGTTCAACTAGCTCAACCTTCTGATCTTGAATAACTACTGGTGAATGACTAGGTTGAAGTACCTGGAAATTAGGATTTTCTTCTGTAGGTGTATCATGACCTGAGGCACCACTTGGAGTACCAGGAGTTGCTGGTGAATCTGGAGATATGGAAACAGATGAAGGGGTAGAAACTGGAGAAACCAATGGAGAAGACAAATTAAGCTTTGGGAGCTGTCGTGGTCTTGGTACGGGTGCTGTGATAGGGGTATGACGACTTGCAGTTCGAGGCCAAGGTGCAGGGGTTATGATGCTTGTCAGTGTTCTGTTAGGAGTAGATGTGGCAGCAGGAGGTACTGGTACATTCTCAGGTGTTGGGGGGGAAAGACTAGGTAAAATGGGTGGCACAGTTGCTGGAGACAGACACTGACCATGTGGGTCTTGAACAGGTTTTGGTGAGCTCCCATCATCGCTACTTACTGGGGATGTTACATCATCTGTTGTAGATTCTGTTGGAGAAGCGAAAGCTGGCAAGACTAATACTTCTGTTGCCAGACTAGTTGATGAGGGAGTAACAGGGGAGTCAAGACACTCACTATCCTCATTTGGCTGAGTGCTTAGGTCATTATCTATAGCTATCTCCACAGATTGGGATACAGTGTTTTGGGAACAAGGCATGGGTTCACATGGTTTGGGAGCACAAATGTCACCCACTTGAGGCACCTGAATTGGAAGCTCTGAAGAATTCTCTAATAAATTCACTGTATCTACTGCTGTGTCTACAGGTCCAGTCAAAGCACTTTCACTCACACTATCATTCTGAGATTTATGAATTTTTTGTTTTTCTCCATTTACTTTAAGTAATTCATTTACTTCCTGGATAGACTTCCTTAAAAATTTTACCTGCTGATAAACCATTTCCCCTTCAATCTCAGCCTCACATATATCAGTTTTTGGTGCTCCATCTGAGATTGCTGATGCCTGCGATTTGAATTCAACATTTTCATACTCAGGTTGTTCTGTAAAAGAATAATCTTCATAAGCATCATCAACTTCAGGAACTATATGTTCTTGATCATCACTACTTTCATCTAAATTTTCATATACAGGAGGAGAATCTTTTATAGATGATGCCACATTCTCATAAGCATCATCTACTAACATTGTTTCTCCTTTAGCAACATTAACATTTTCATAACAAGTATTTCTAGGTGATATATCTGCACTCACTGATTTCTCATCATTTACTCTATCTACTGAACTGATCTGTCTTTCCTCAACTCTGACACTTTCATCTGTTAACTCAAAGTCCAAGACTGGATATTCAGGTTGGAACTGTACATTTTCATACTCAGCACCATACTTAACATTCTCATACTCTGAACTACAATTATAATTTTCATAATCAACATCAGATCCAAGAACTTCACTTTCAAGTAATCCTTGGCCACTTGTCTGAGAAGTCTGAAAACTAGCTAGGGAAGACTGAATACTTGTGGTAGGTGATAAAGGCTCTGGTTCATCATACTGATTAATGGAGTTTTGGCCTGAATGAACAGAGCTGCTTATATCAACATTTTCATACATGGGACCATCTTCTGTTGGGTCATCACTGCTGCTTAAGTCTACTGACAGTGGACTAGACTGTCTTGGCTCATCTACTATAGGTGGGTTAGGTATAGAATGGCCTCCAGCTACAAGATCCTGAACAAACTGAGATTCACTAGGGGTTGAAGGTTCAGTAGTATCACTTAATGGATGATATTGAATCTCTAAGAATGTTGAATCGCCTTGAGGGGTCTCTGGTGAAGTAAGAGCTGAACCTAGTGTAAGAAGCTCGGCTGTAGGAAGACCTAACAGAGAATTAGGTCGAGCTTTTGGTATCTCTTGCAGTGGTGTCAGATCTTCATCCATTGGGGTTACTTGTGTTTCTCCTTGTACTATTTCTGACCCTTCAGCAATTATTGTGACTGGTGGTGTACCCGGAGCAACAACTGTTGCAGAGGAAGGTATGTTACTACTACTGGAGTCTGAGCTAGTTTCTTTAAATTGGGTTGCAACAACTAACCCACTATAAGTTTTACCCAAAGTTCCCAAAGAAATGCATTCATTATCAGATGGTGAGGCATCAGCCATTGACGTGTTACTCACTTCAGAAGCACTGATAGATGGAGAAGTTCGCAAATGTGTTATTTTATCCAAGAGCTCTGGATCAATAAGTGCACTGTCCATACTCTGTCTTGATGATGTATCTCCAGATTCTCTCCTGCCTGGTTCTACATGAACTTCTGCTAAAACTGTCTCAACATTTGTATCAATTTCTGTCATTTTAGATGTAGATAAATAGCTACAAGCCTCCAGTTTTCCATGACCACCCTTGCTGCTACTATCTGTTGTTCGAACATGTTTTAATTTAGGGGAGCTGGATGGAGATGCTGCTTTTGGAGATGCATCGCTACGTCGACGAGTTGTTTCTGGGCTAAGGGCATATACAATCTTATCTTTTAAAGAAGCGGAGGCTCTTTTAAGGCTGTTATTACAAGATTCTTCACTTGAATCACTTATACCATGATCACCTCTTCTCTGGGTAGGTGGTGAAGTGAACCTGTGTCGGATTTTCTCTTTGAGACTTTTTTTCTCTGGCCTAGGACTTGTGTTTTCTTTACTTTTTGCACTATCGGAACACATACTCAAGTTCTCCATATCTAATGTAGAACCTGACATATCATCTGGGTCTTCTACTGAAGTTGATTTAAGAGTGTCAACTTCAAAGCCTTTCAGATCTTTTTCACTTGTGCTGAAGTTTAGATCAAGTTCACTTATGTCCAAATTCATCCTTGAATGGCTTGGTGAAAAATCTATGTCACTCTCACCTTCCTCCTTAACTGGTACCTGAGAAGGTAAATTATTGGTCTGGTTTTCCAAAGTATTGAAGTACGAGTCATGAGAAACAGAACGGTTATGAGTGCGAGGAGAAGGGATGGGACTTGATAGGGAACTGCTTCTACTCTCTCTTTCATCTCTAGTTACTCTTTCAGGACTCTCCCAGTCTGATGTATCCAGCCTCCCTGGAGAATCTAGGGCCTGAAAACAAGCAAAAAAAAAAAAAAACTAGAGTAGTCAGATACAGACAAAAGACAACTGAAATCTTAAAACATTGTACTTCACTGAACTTTGTTAACCCACATAATTGTATTGAATAATACATATTCAACAGTAACATATAAAACAGAGTGTACAACAGAAAGTCATTTACAGACAAACAGTCAATAATGATGTGAAATAATTTACTTGTAGCACGACTAATTGAAATAAACATTAAAATACTTAAATAAAAGATTTTGGTGGTGGCATATGAAATAGGAAAATTTTTTTAACTTAACAATTAACAAGCTAGAGAGACACTAATAGAATGCAGACTTTAGGAAAAAAAATTCTGAATCAGGGTGCTGTTAAAAATCACGTAACCCCAGTTCTTTTAGAAAGGAAGGAAGTTAACCAAGTATAACAACCTTCTTTGGAAAAGATCTTAGCATATCTAAACAGCATTATTTGTCATTTTATTGAACTGATAATACACTCTGAGCAACACTGAATTAGTTAAGATATAATACAGTACACCATACATTTATAAGAAAAATGATGATGCATGCTTACCATTATGCCTAACTCTAAACATGGAATTCACAACATTGACAATATTTGGAATACACATGAAATTCATTTTCACCGTACACAGAGCAGAATGTCTTTCTCCAAAGTGTTTCCAAATATTTTTTTTATCACCTAACAAAAGTAAATTAAGTTAGGATGGACCTTGAGTATTAAGAACAAAAAATCTAGAAACAACTCAAAAGATCAGAAGCTTCACCCATAAAACTTGGGGCATTTACAGAGACCAAACAAAAGCTTATAAATTTTGTAGCATGTTTTTGTACAAAATGAAAGAGCTATCATGCAAAGGTGAAAAATATGCATAATTTACACAAAAGCATCACATCATAGAGAAAATACCTATTCACATAAATTCCCGAATACAATGACTCTCATTATCAGTTAGTAATACGGCATAAATTTCATAACTGCAGCAACACCAGATTTATGTTCAAAACAATGTTTAATTTTTGGGTATTTTAAGTCACTTTCTACACACATTAGCACCTTTGCTACTGTTCTGAAATCGCCCACCCAATTTGCTGGAAGAGGTGGTCATTAAACCTAATTTCCTACTAGTGGTATTACACGCTAGAAAATCTGAAATTCATATACATGGCAGGTTTCTAGGTTCAACCATTTGTGAGCTGTGGGAACATTCAAGGTCTATTGACTAGAAGGTAAGTCAACCCACAACATTAATGGATAAATTATTTTTCAAGATATATTCACTGATAAGTGTGTTATAGTAACTTATTTTTTAGGTACTATATTGTTTAGGTGCTATACTGCAAATCATTAGGTTGATAGGCCAAGAATTGAAGACTTCCTCTATACTTGGATATTTCCCTTCCAATTTATCAGATGTACTGACCTTCACACCTAGGACATGTAATTTATTTTTTGGTAATTTAACCAGAGCATCAAATGTTTAACTCTCATGGAGTTGGTCTGCCTATAAAAACCACATGCCTTTAGAAATCTGGGGATCTATTTAGTATGCAGACTAAATTGTCCATCCGATGCTCACCATTACATCCTATCATCCCATGTGATGCCACGTTTTAACATCCATGGGGTCAATGGCTGCATACATGATTGCTTACATTATGGAATGGAATATACAATTGAGGCCAAAAGAGGTTTTTAAGAGGAAAACCTAGTAAAGTAAACCCTCCGGATTCATGGGGGATGTGTATGCCCTCCCCCACGAATAGTTAAATTCCGCAAATACTTAAAACTCCTTTAAAAATGCTTAGAACTGCCTGTTTTGTCAGTTCAAACACAAAAAACACCTAAAAATTTTTATACCTAAGTATTTTAACATTTTTCACAAAAAAATTCATTGTCATGAAAATATGAAAATACAGTGATAAGTGCATTATTTCTCAGTAAAAAATACTACGAATACGCACATTTTTTGCAAATAATGTGTACGTATATATATGTTCCATTCACAAACATGCGAATTGGTCTGCAAATTGTCAGTCTGTGCACTGTGAACCCGCAAATCCGGGGGTTTACTGTAGTTGCATTATGTAACAATTGTTAGAAGGTAGAAAGAAATATGGAACAGAAAATGAACAGAGGTATAGTAAATGCAATGACAGGCTGCAGCTAAGGGCCGAAGGGATAGTGCCTAATAACCTTGAGTAATGCTTAAGGTACACCGAGTGAGGTTCACTGATGGCATTATCCCCTACAGAGTGCTTACATTATGAACTTTAACCCTTAATGGACGGATACCCTCATATGAGTACCGATAACAGGTTTTGAGTGGTGGACAGATTCACTCCTGGCAAACATCAGTATTACACACCATATGATTTGGCTAGATAGAGAAGCAGAGTTTCCATTACTTCATTGGGCTATAATTGACTCTTGACAACTGAACTCTCAGGTCTCTTTGGCCAAATGGGCATCTCACGAGGTTATGTTCTGGACTTCACGAGTGACTTCTTTCTTCCATGTAGTCTTTTTATTTATTTGGTCATAAATACACCCAGGGATTGCTGTTGGTTGCAATTGTTATCTTTTATGATATTATTCTCAGCTATAATTGTAATTTTGCAAAGAAAAGTGCAAAGAAATATTAGAAAAACATGAAAAAACAAGAAATCTTAAAAAAAAACTTTTATGTCACAAAAAATCTAGACGATATCTTACAACAAATATGTGTACGTACTCAGAATTGTTACTGATTTTAGTTTTCTACCTGTTATGAGATTGTGTGAGCTGAACTATAATTTTACGAAATAAAACTAATTAAAAAAAAAACTTGTATATCTTGGTAAAATTTAAGACTGTCTTACAAAAGATGCCTCACAAGGGGTTGTAAGTAGACATTTTCAACTTCTCATGTTAGGAAGGGAGAATTTTTTTTTTTTTTTTTTTTTTTTTTACACTGTTCATTTCATATCTTCCTCTTTCCATTGATGTGTTTTTTCTTAAATTGGCCGACCTCAAAGTTTTCCCAGTCTGGGGCGCTGCATGTTATTTTTTTAGCCCAGTTCTTAAGGGTTAAGCGTTTCTTTGTCAAAAGTTGGGTGTATATGGGCCAAGAGTATGAAAGTATGTAGTGATAATGACAATTCTGTCACACCTCAGTTGACAGTTTCTTCTTCAAGTCTATGAAGACTTTATTTTATGCATATAAATTATTTGGAAAATAGTAAAAAGAGAAATTAAAATCTGTACTGCTTTTCAACTGCCAGTCATTACCATTATGAGAGAGAAATCAATATAAGAGAAAAGATGAAATTCGGGTTGAAGAATAGTACCCCAATGGACGGCACTTGTTGGATCAGAAACTAATGAGCCCATACTGACTGCTAAAACATCCTCTGGATGAGTACTGCCAAATTCATTGACAGCAAGTGAAGATGGCTTGATACATTCCGTAAATGACATAGATTTAAAAATGTAAAAATAAAAGTTGGTCTTGTATCTGCTGATGCAGATACTATTGCCAGACTTGTGTTTTGGATGCTACAATGACAAAGTATTAAAGTAACATCCATCACTACAAAGGAACCTTAAAGATATTGTTATGTACCTCTTACTCGTTTCTAAAATATACCTCTTTAAGGTATTCTTGGCCCAGCCTTCTCTTAGAAACCCCTACCTTTTCTTGGCCCAGCCTTTATCTAATTTTACATACAAAAGTTTTTCAACTGGAGATGCAAAATACCTCTCTATACACAACTAGCGCTTGTGTAAACAGGTCAATGTGACCAGTATCACTTAAAATTCCTTCTCTCTATGCTTCTATTCCACAGTTTGCATACTCAACCAACATGACCTTCCTACTTCAAGGATATCACCTATAAGTACCTTGAATTTCAGACAGTATTCAGGTAACTCTTCCTAACCTGACATTTTATCTTCATCTCATTTATTCTATTTATTAGGTACTTCCATATTAACTCATCTTACTGCAATAAAAACTCAGATAATCCTCCCAACTCTGGTTAATCTATCACTTCTGAAAAACAGACCATAACAAAGCTAACACTGACTAACTCTTAACCTAAAATATATAAGCAATCCTCCCCTCTTTAAATAAACTAGCTGGATGACTGACTTAGTAATAGTATTATATATAGGTGGTGATTAAGCAGATAGAGTATACATATAGGAGTATGGCATGACAATGGTTTGTACTTAAATATAAATTTGAAGAAAATTATCTGTAGCTATAAAACTATTTCTTACATTAAGGTCCATTATCCCTCTCATTGATCAGGGACATGTGGTTTCTTTCAAAAGCCAAACTTCAAACTGAGGAAAAGAGTAAAAGAAACTGATTTATGTCCTATTCCATGCAAATCTCTCACTGCCTGAAAGAACTAGCTCTTCATAGATTATTAGTTGGTTTCACTTTGGACCACCTAAGTAAGAAAATATACCAAGGTAACAAGAAAATGTACAGGCTGAAATCTTACAAGGTGATGGATAAGCTATTGTCTTAAAGGGAGCAGCCATTCTTTGGTTTTGAAAAAAGATTGCTGCAATCATATTCAAATAAATACTAATAACTAATGTTATGGCAAAAGTGTAAAGTGCATTATGACTGCTGTAGATTTTACCTGCTATGCATTTTAGCAGCTATCAATTACAGCTGATGGTAATGGTAACCCAAAATAATGTCCTGCAAACCTTGCAGGTTTTCACAAGGAAACACACAAGATTAAATTCATAAACTAATGAGAACATAAGCAGAACTTTATAAAAAAGGAAGTGTTTGTTAGCAGTCAATACTAAGACTGATAAAAATAGTTTCAAATGGAGAAGTTAAAACCTCAATTTAGTCTGCAACTTAAGTCTTTGTTAATGAACTTAACTACAATACATGTACAGTTTGTAGGAAATCACTGCCATTTAAAGAACAAAAAATAAATAAAAGGAAATTCTAGATAAGGTTCCTCAACCTGGATGGTGCAAATCACAAGGCTTGACAAATGTTCACAAGAGTATCCACAATAATGATCATTTCAATCTCATATGGTATCATGATGTGCATTTATTAAGATGTTAATAATTCTCTGACAAACAAATTAAAACTTGAATCAACTGATTAACTGAATTAATGATTCTCAAATAAACAAATTTATTAAAACTTCAATCAATTGAATAACTGAATTACTCTGGCTTATAACTGCGCATGCTGCATCAAGTTAACAGAGGTATATGAATGAAAAGTCTAATTACTCAGGGGGACACTTTGAGGGAAAAGGTTGAGCACCCTTATTCCAGAAGACTTAGCAATGATGACAACGATTAATTTATTACACTGATATGCCCCTAAACATGACTGTATGCCAAGGAAACAAAACTTAGCATTAGGTATCACATTCTTAACACAAAAAAAATATACAACAAGATATGACTACTAACAATATAAAATGTGAAGAATGTAATTCACGAACAAAATACAATTGTTGAACCCTATACAAATCAAACAGTAGTTTTAGGTGATTTCTAAATGTCTTTTGAGTACATTAAAAACAAAATACTAGCTAAAAACACGCAAACATAAATTGCTTAGGCAGCTCAAATAATTAGATTACAGTATTTTGCTACCAAATCAACAGTAGCTCCTGCAAGCCACAAATCACATTCTTGACATCATCTTCACAAAATTTACAGTATGAAATTTTACTGTAACTGCTTACCTTTCGGCCTTCTCTATACTACCCTGTATGGTCTCGATTGATAGAGTAAACAAAATTTTTAATAAAAGTACAGATCTTCAATAATGTTTCATAACAGCTACTCATCCTACCAAGCAGAAAGGGCATGTATTCTCAAGTTCCTAAATTTGGGATATGTAACCAAGTAATGATGGAAACAGCTAAGTTGCCCACTCATTTAAAAACAACACATCATCACTCAGTCCAATTCTAAGTGGGCAAAGAGCAATTTCCAGTTGCCCTGACATATTACTGTAATCCGACAAAATAGGTGCTTGGGTAGTATCTAGGATTTTATGGATAATATCCATCACATTCTAATACAGTACGTATGTATGAGGTTTGCCTTGGCTTCCCTGATTTTCCTCTTTATGCTTGAGATGTTATAAGGACTGAAGTACATTTACGCAATTGTCAGAAATATAATTTCCCTTGTGACAAGATAAAACTTCTAAATCATATGACTGCATCTAAATCCTATGACTGCAAAGTTCTGAGGTAAAATCCAAGGTTGAATATAAGCAAAAATAATCCAAAAATTTAACCCAGCATCAAATTTGAAGTTGTTTCCTTGTATGCACATAATTCATGCATTATTGCATTTTCTAATAAAAATAATTTACATTACTTCCTGTGACACACCATCTTTATGGAGGTAGAAGATTTAAAATATTTTACTGCTGATAAGCAGCAAGCAAAATTATGCTTCAGCATATTTAGTTTATATAAAATTTAGTATGCAACATAGATTAGTGGTGTCAGACTTTCTGATGAGTTTGAGGGGGGGGAAGGATAGTACAAGAAAGTTCAGTGGCTAGAAAACTGGGAGATGAGAGAACTGGGAACTGGTACTCAGTAGCATCAGATTACCAGAGGACGCATTCACCAAGTGAGTAGCTACAAAATAGCACCATAATTCTTGGAACTGCAGAAGAATTACTGGGAAAGACATATAGAACGGAGGTCCACCCAATGAAAAAGAGAGCAAAGATTTATGGTCAAAATGACTGAGGGGAATAAATAGGCTTGGAAAAATGCAAAACAAGAAGCAAAGGAGGCTGTAGTAAGGGCACAGACACGTGCCATTAATGAGTTGCATATAAAATAGAAACACAAGAAGTGCAAAGTTTATATATTGCAAAAGACAGCAATATTCTGATTAAAGATCTGACGAATCTCAAGTAAATCTAAGATAAATATGGAAGAGTCCTGTCAAAGGGAGAAAGTCTAAGAGCAAGACGGAAGGAATATTTTGGAATATTTTGAACTTATTAAATGAAAACCACAAAAAACTAGCAGATGATAGAAACCCACAAGTTTCGTAGATATAGATATTCACTGGAAATATTTGGGAGAGGAAAGAATTGATATAATGGGGACTGTAACATGTAAGATCTACCATAAAAAATAAATAACAAATAGCTGAAGCAACAGCCTAAGAGTCCCAATATACAAAGGAAAAAGACATATCTGAATGTTGTAATTACTGAGGAATATAACTGATATCCCTTAATAAGGAAGGAACCAGAAAAAGTGAGGAACAGATTCGGTTCATACCAGGGAGGGGTACAGGGGATGGTATATGTATTTTGAGACAAACTATGGAGGAAAAAAGAAAGAACCTTACTTGGTAATTATTGACTTAGAAAAAGCATATGACTGTGTACCAAGGCAAGAGGCATGGAGGTATTTGAGGGTGAAACTTGTTTTTGGCAAATATGTTAAAAGTGCTCTATTCACTGATGACAGTGTTGGTAGGCAGGACTAGAAAAGGAGTTGACCTGAAGCTAGAAAGGTGGAGACTTACCTGAAGATCAAAATTTCAAGATAAATAGAAAAAAAGACAGTGTCTGCACATGGGAGGAGAAGGAAGACTGAGAACAGTGAAACTGGAGTAGGACAACAACAATAATCAAAACCTTTAATACCTAGGATAAATCATGACTAACAATGGTGATATGGATTTTCAATCAACCACAGAATACAATTTACTTGGATAAACTGGAGGAGGTCATCAGTGACATTGTGAGAAAAAAGGATTTGTGTGAAGGTTAAAAGGCAGTTTTACAATTGTACTCTGACCGGTGATGGCTTATGAAGCCGAGATATGGCTAACAAAAAAGGTTCAAGAATGGTATATGGGTGAGGTAGAAATGCGGATGTTGAGATGGATGTGTGGAGCAACAAGAAGAGATAGGATCAGAAATTAATTAGAAGAACAGTTAAGGTAAGGGGAGTATCAACAAAATCCCAAAACACTACTTTGGTCATGTTATGAGGAGAAAAGTGGTGAAAAGTTCAAATGCACTGGACAGAGGAAGGTGGTGAAAGCAGACAAAAGGTAGCATCCCATATAGTAATGGGTAGAGCTGAAGACAAAGTAGTAAAAGTTTGTATATAAAATTTTCCAATAAAGAAAATGACTACAGTCATTCATTGTGTTTTCTCTACAGTCCTATCAGTAAAAAGTGACAATACTATCACAAAAGAAACTGGGCAATAATATTACATGGATTTTACAGATACAAAACTTCAACATTACTATACAGTGGTACCTCGAGATACGAAAGGCTCAACTTATGAAAAACTCGAGATATGAAAGCCAATACGAAAAATTTAACGGCTCTACATACGAAAAGTTTTCAAGATACGAAAGGTTTCTGTAAAGTCCGAGATTCGCCCGAACCACCGATAACAATTTTGAAACTCGCGCGCCGCCAACTTAGTAGACTCGCCACCAACCTCCTGCGCTCCCATTGGTTCCTGATGCTAGTCACGGCCATGAGATCCCTCTCTCCTATCGGCCAACATCTATGTACGTGGTGGCGTGCCTCGGCCACTCGATACCAGCATTGTTATAGTACGCACGCGGTATTAGTTTCGGGATCATCAATGTGTATTTTTAAAAAAAATTTCTCATATCTTTTCACAGAAAATGGAAAAAGAAGAGCACCTCTTGAGTGACGACATATATGATATGATTGACCAAGATCTCTCTCGTGAGATAAGTGACCAAGATCTCTCACATGGGATAAGTGATCAAGGTCTCTCTCATGGGATAAATGGAAACTTTGCAAGGTTGGTAGAATCTCCACTCTCTGCTGAACAGAGGATGTTGACCAATCATTTACAACATGCATACCAGTATAATCAAGGCACTTCAGTTTATGTTGAAGGTCAGCAGCCGAACATTCAGTACCCAAATCAGTTGCAGAGAGAGCATTTGGTTGAACAGGGTTTTGATGGACACCAGGGCCAACAGAGTCATGAGGTGCAACAATTAGTAGATAATTATAAAGACGGGCAGCCGTTAATGAACACTACGCGTTTATAGAAAAAAGACATCCCGAAAAGGCTCACATAGGTCGTATGCTTGCGCAGTTTGATGACGTTTGCCTGAGTTGTTTCAGGAACATTGTGAAAAGTAGGCAGAAGCAATCTTCCTTGGATCGTTATTTTTTAAAGAGGCCTTTAGCATTAGCAGGATTAAGCAAAAAGGAAGAACCAAGTGATAAAAAACAGAAAGTTGAAAGCAAAAAGGAAGAACCAAGTGATAAAAAACAGAAAGTTGAAAGTGGTGATGAAGTTGAAATTCTGTAAAAAAAAAAAAAAAAAAAAAAAAAAAAAAAAAAAAAAAAAAAAAAAAAAAAAAAAAAAAAAAAAAAAGGCAGAAATTAAGGATGTTCTAGCCGCTTTTCATAAAGTGCAATCGTTTGTCCTCCTCCTCCTCCTCTGCCGCCACTTTCGGAGATAGCCTCACTCGAAAGGTAAGCTTGCACATTTTACGTACAGTATTTCTTATATACCATGTACACTAATACATACACTTTATTTACAGGTTATTTTGCATTTTGTTATTAATTTAGGTATTGAATGGTCCAAATTGTTGTAGTATTTCATTGTTTATAGGTCAATTTAGCTTTATTATGAAATTTACTGGGGTGTTTTTGGAGGGCTTGGAACGGATTAGCCATTTTACATGTAAAATGTGGTCCAAGATACGAAAACCTCATGATACGAAGGGCGCCTCTGAATGGATTAATTTCGTATCTCGAGGTACTAATGTAATGCCAAAGTCGAATATGATCTCTCATGGTATAAACACATGTTATGATTGTCATGGTTACTTATATGGCACTAAATGGTTATACAGTATGAAGGGAATGTTTTCCTCCTAAAGTGCTCTATATTTAGTGTAAAATTCTATTTAACAACTAGACTTGAATATCACCCGAGATATTTTGTCCTCATATCTGTTTCTAACAGTAAGCTGCAATTTGTTTAAGGGATAGAAGTTCTTTTTTAAAATAAAAGATAAATATGTGCATCTGGAATCATGATAACATATACATATATATGTTACCAAAATAAAGTCACCCATCATCACAAAGTAGTTTAATAATTTTTCTCATACACTACCTTATACCTGAATAATACAATACATTAAGAATATGAAGTAATACTATATAGTAAAATGTCACATGATGGTACCAAAATTAATATTAGATCTGAAATCTATGCTGTTCAATGTTTGGTGAACAGTTCAGAAATTCCTCTTTCATTATACCAGATGTAAAAATCTGTCACACACAACTACAACTATAAAAAGTACATCAGGTTAAAAGGTAATATAATGTACATATGCAAAGTTAATTTCAGTAGAAATAAAATTAATTTCTTAATTAGTTTCATCAAAATCAACAGCTCCTTCACCTAGAGTGTGAAATGTTAATTTTCACCTATACTCTTTCAACACTACTAATCTTGAATTACCAACCTGGGAATTTCTGTTTGAACGTTGTGAGGCAGATGTGGAGACGAGGGATTCTACTGACTTGACAGGTCGCAGTCGCTTGGAAGA
Source organism: Macrobrachium nipponense (assembly GCF_015104395.2). Lineage (NCBI taxonomy): Eukaryota > Metazoa > Arthropoda > Malacostraca > Decapoda > Palaemonidae > Macrobrachium > Macrobrachium nipponense. The sequence continues at coordinate 103,931,755 of NC_087202.1, read as the reverse complement.
GGAAGGGGCAATGTCTGCCTCTGTCACCACAGAGTCCTGTTGTGGTAACGTAGGTCAGAGTTAATGAGGATGTAGAGGATTAGTATAGTTCCAATATCTGGATGAAGCCAGGCAAGGTTTGCTTATTTCTGGCTCAAATTTTTTTCAATTTCATTTTATTAAATAAATACATATGGTAAAACCTTAAATCTTAATATAAAAAAAATTCATTAGTATAAAAATGCAAACAGGAAAAAATGTGAGCCATTTCTCTTTTTTGCTGCCATAGCAAGCAGATATTTTGGGAATAAGAAACTAGGTCTGTTATAAGAGGATATCTCAGTCTTTTATATGCCTTTTCAATAAAAAAGGATAATCCCTCAAATTCAAAATTTCTTTCAATTTCAATAGGAAAAACAAAAATATTTTCACATAAACAAATATGATCTATTAGTTTCTGTGAATCAGATCTTAAACCATTCCCATTAGTTACTCTAAATGATCATGGAGAAACCAAAAATAAACATGTTAAGCCCTTCAGGTATGAGCCATATGTAAAATCAATATGGTATATAAATACCTCTAGTGTGAGTGACAATTATCAGAAAATAAAATAAAAATACAGATGTAAAATCTATGAATACGGTTCAAACTTTTTTTATAAGGAATTAAATTAGACTCATATCTTTCATATATGAACATTATGATCTAAATAATGTTCTGAAATACAGTGTCCATGATTTTTGTATACATAATTGCAACTGTTTTATGTAAAAACCATCACATTTTAAGCACCTACAGCAACCAGGTTTTAAAAGGAGATTATATAAAAGCTATATTCACAGCAGCTCCAGCACAGTATGTACTGTGAAATACATAAATACAGTACAGATTTTTCATTATTATTTTCATTTTGACTTTGTAATCTGCCTTAGCATCATTTATGTAAAATTTCCCGTATAAAAGTATCACTTCATATTATAAAGATATCTTTGATGAAGATACTTTTTTATTTGGAATGCTGTACTTGTAGTGTCTTTCATTCATAAAAATGTTCTTATTTTCCAGCAAACACTTCAATATCCTACAGATTTTAATCAACCATAGTAAAGAAAACCATTTACAATTTTAAAAACTATCTTCCATGATTTATGAGTCATAGTAAGAATTCTTCAAGTTTCCTTCTGCTATTAAAAGCCAGAATTGAGAGGAATGTACAGTACTGTACTGAACAGTAAAGTATACAACATGATTTAGTAACACATTTTTCAGAAAGTATGTGTATACAGGGTACATACACATGTATGCAATGCATCAGGATAAGCTACGAATTTTGTTTAAAAGAAATAATGATTACATTTTTCACATTGTATGAGTTGTGTGTATATATACTGTACTATTCTACATATTGTAAGCATATATGTTCCCTTCTGCTACATGTTTACCCTTCATGGTATTGAAAGCCAGATTTGAGATGGATGTACAGTACTGTACTACATAGTAATGTAAACACAATACAATAATTTAGTTACACATTTTTCAGAAAGTATGTGTGTAGACAGGGTGTATACAAATGGATGTAATGCATCAGGATAAGCTAGGAACTTAAGATGAGTTTGCTCTCTCTCTCTCTCTCTCTTCTCTCTCTCTCTCTCTCTCTCTCTCTCTCTCTCTCATAAATTCTTATTATATATCTCTGAAATTGAATTATAACTAAATCAATACTATCTTATGTATTGCATGGTATACTGTATTCACAAAATACCAGTTAGGATAGGCTAGAATGTTCTTTCTACAGAACTGTGCTACACTAGAAGCTATGTAAGTTGGCTCCCGGGTACTAATATGTTGTGGTACCAGGGTACTTTATTGTGTGCGCTTATAAGCAAATCTTCATTATGTACTTAATAGATTTCATTGCTTATCTGTAGGGCAGACCTCTTAGCTGTCTGTTAAGTTCAGGTGCCACTGGGGATTTTTGTGCAAGATTCATCTTACTCTTTACTGTTTATGAGGATCTACCTTTTATTAATACTATTCCACTACCATTACAAATTCCATCTTTACCATTCATTATCTTCATGAACCCCTAATTGAATAGATCTCTAGGTGCATCTTTAACCCTCTTACGCCGAAGCCCTAAAAATCAAAACCTCTCCTGTATGCCGGCGCTGGTTTGGAGTGAGCGCAGAAGCGGAAAAAATAATTTTTTCAAAAAATCACAGCGCGCTTAGTTTTAAAGATTAAGAGTTAATTTTTGGCTCATTTTTTTGTTATTGCCTGAAGTTTAGTATGCAATCATCAGAAATGAAAAATAATATCATTATCATATGTAAATAATGCAAGATATGGTAGCAAAAAAAAAAAAATTCATAGATAATTGTATTCAAATCACGCTGTGCAAAAAACGGTCAAAGCTAACGAGTTACTTTTTTTTCGTTGTATTGTACACTAAATTGCAATCATTTTGATATATAATACATAGTAAAACAATAAAAGCAACACTGGAAAAATATTATCACAAAATGATGTACGAATTCGTAACGCGCGGACGTAAAAAAATGTTATTTTCAAAAATTCACCGTAATTCTAAATATTGTTCTAGAGACTTCCAATTTGTTTCAAAATTAAGACAAATGATTTAATATTACGATACTGTAAGAGTTTTAGATTAGAATTGCAGATTTCGACCATTTCGGACGAGTTAAATTTGACCGAATGTCAAAATTTTTATATATATTTTTTTATATGCACATATTTCGAAGATAGAAAAAGCTACAACCTTCACTTATTTTTTATTGTATTCTTCATGAATTTGCACACATTTTGATATATGAAACTCTATAAAACGGCTAATATGAAAAGGAGCAAATATTAGGATAATGTGATGTACGTATTTCGGAGACTTGCGGCCGCGAATCGGCGCGCGGAGTGAAGGTAAATATATTTTTCAAAAATTCACCATAAATCACAATATTGTTCTAGAGACTTCAAATTTGTTTCAAAATGAACAAAAATGACGGAATATTACTAGGCCGTAAGAGTTTTAGCTTACAATTGCGTTTTTCAACTATTTCGGTAGAGTCAAATTTGACCGAACGTGATTTTTTTTCTATTTATCGTGATTTATATGCAAATATTTTGAAAAAAGAGAAAAGCTACAACCTTTAATAATTTTTAGTTGTATTCTAAATGAAATTGCGCACATTTTCATATATAAAACTTTATGTAACAGCTAATTTTAAATGGTGCAAACATTTCGACAATCGCACAAAAAAAATTCTGATTTTTTCGGAAGAGTTACTTTATGTAACGGCAAATTTAAAAGGGTGCAAACATTAGGACAATCGCACAAAAAAATTTATCGGAAGAGTTATCGCACGAACGTAAGGAAAAAGTTTTTTCATAAATTCACCATAAATCGAAATATTGTGCTAGAGACGTCCAATTTGTTGCAAAATGAAGGAAAATGATTGAATATTACTATAATATAAGAATTTTAGCTTACAATTGCGTTTCTCGACCATTTCGGTAGAGTCAAAGTTGACCGAAGGTTGAAATTTTTGCACTTATCGTTATTTATATGAAATATTTCACAAAACTGATAAAAGCTACAATCATCAGTAATTTTTTTTTTTTGTATTTTACATGAAATTGTGCACATTTTCATATATAATACTTCATGTAAAGGATAATTTAAAATGGTGCAAAAATTATGTCAAAGTGACGAAATAATTTTTGATATGTGTCACTGATACTTTTTAGTGCGATAAGAAAGAAATTAGCGCTTGCGCGCCTGCGTAGCGATTGTAAACAAAACAACGCCTTGATCCGTGAACTCCCAGCATCCCCCAAGGCGCGTGATTCAAAAGTTGTCAGCTGGTAGGCCTATAAGTATTTTTCCGCGAATTTTTAAAAAAACTTTTTTGAGCCGACGTATGATACGTCCAATCGGCATACGGGAGACATTTTGACTCGACGTTTAATACGTCCAATCGGCGTAAGAGGGTTAATAATACTGATACATACTATACTATATATCTAGTTCACCTGTCTGGGCTACATGCATCTTTTGTAGGATGAAAATTCTTTTTATTACTTCTCTTTTGTAGTGCTAAACAATTTGAATTAGATAACAAATACACATACTATCATACTTTAATTACATTAATGTAAAACCCATTAACATATATTTTCATACATTGTAGTTTGCATTAAGCTTTCCCCTTTCTCACAGCTTTTGTTTTTTCCCATTGCAGGGCTTCTATTAAGCAAAACCCAAAGACCACTCCTGGCAACCATGGATTTGGTATGAAGCACGTGGAAAGGAATACATTTTCCTAGCAGAACATGTTCCCTTCCCACCGAGTACATTCCATGCTCTGGCAAACATGCAAAGATATTGGAATCCATGATCTCCTGAATAACAGGCAAGAAGTGAACCATGTCATTCAGCTATCCTTATTAAACCCAGAGGGTCCAGGGGCACTGGCTTTCATCTTCCATGAGCAGCTCCTGGAAGGGGATCCAAGCTCTCCTATGCAACAATACAACATTGAGGACCCAAACACAGATACCTTCCTCAGATATTCAAGCTTATCCTGTGATGTCTTGTCCTTCACTCAAGACTCCCTCAGGCTGCTTGACCCAACGCACACTGCTGAATATTCCTAATGAGTATCCATCTGATGCCTAAGCAGAGTTTGGGAAGATTCTTCAAGGGTTAAAGAATCCCTGGTACTGAGCACCACTATAATCAGGTGGTTACTGAAAATTCTGGTTAGGAATCCAGGGCAGCCTTGGATGTTGTATAGGACAGTTATCAAAGCATTTTGAGCACTTAGGAGAAAAGCTAAAAGGTCCTTGAAGGCCACCCACATGGAAGGAAGCACTCTCACTGTGAAAGTAAGACCCCTAGGAGGAAGATGGTTTAGTCTCTTGATCTTCTAACTCCCAAAGGGATGCCCCTCCTGCTCCCATGTACTGACCAGTCTCAGTACTCCAACCAGCTCTAACCTTCCCAGCCCATGAAAATCATGGATATCTTTTCCCACTTCTAACTCCAATACCAACAATCTATGGCAAGACACTTCTATGTTTCTTCTTGCAGGATGGCAAGATTAGCAACAACAGTCATTAGCAACAAGCCATCTGAGAGGTCATAAAAATTGAAAACTACATTCCAATGGTTCACAATGCTGCACAGGTATAAAGTATTGGTAACACGGTTTATGGGCATAAACAAGCTTAGAAATGGTTGGGGGGAGGGAGGCTGGGGAAAATTTCCAGGGTGGGGTGGGAGGGGAGTGGGAGGCAACACTGCAGAAAGGGGGTTGGAAGGCTATGCAGTATGGGTAGAACTGGGGCAGGAGGACATCTGTTCTTGATAGTTTTTGCATTTGTTAAAAATATTTTGTTTTATGCCCTTCATAACTCATTAAAGGATATACTTTCATAAAATACTGTGATCAGGCACAACACAAAAAACAAGATTTATATTTATTATTTTATATAATATAGATATATATATATATATATTATATTATAGATATATATATATACATATATATATATACATACATCTTATTAATATATAGAATATATTTTTTTTTTAAAAGATAATATATATATTATATATATATATATATATATAATATATATATATACATACATATATTATACATATATATATATACCATATTATATTACATAATACTATAATAATATATATTAAAATATATATATACATAAATATATAATATATATATAAATATACAAATATAATAAAAATATATTTATTATATATAATTTATACAATATACTATTATATATATATATGATATATATATAGTTGTATAGATATCACCACTGATGATATAGAGAGATAGAGATATATATAAATATGATCTGAGATATTAGAATAATAGAATATATATAATATAGATATTAGATAAAGATAGTGATATATAATAATATATCTGGTATTAGAGAGACATGATCTATTATATTATATATAATAGATATATAGTACTATAATATATATTTTATTATATATTATATTATATATAGCGGAAATATATATATATATATAGACTATATATATATATATAATATATGGAATAACTTGATCACGAAGTATATAAAACATGATGCTATGTATAAATAAGGTTTTTTTGCCAACAAAGGAAAAAATGATAAAGCGAGATAGCCAAGTACTTGGCTATCTCGGTTTTTCATTTTTTCCTTTGAGGCAAAAAAACCTTTATTTCTGGGCTCAGCCGTGTCGCTCCGTGAAATGTGTCCTCTTTAGCAAAATCCCTTATATATATATATAGAGATATATATATTATAGATATATATATATATATATATATATATATATATATAGAATATATATATATATAGATATATATAGTCATATATATAGATATATATATATATAGATAGATATATATATATAGATATATATATATATAATAGATATATCTATATATATATATATATATATATATATAGATATATACATACACATACATATATATATATATATATATATATATATATATATATATATATATATATATATATATATATATATATATATACACACAGACACACACACACACATATATATATATATATATACATATATATCCATATATACATATATGATATACATATATACATATAGATATATATATTAGATATATACATATATATATATATATATATATATACATATATATATATATATATATATATAGATATATATAGATATATATATAATATATATATATATATATATATTATATATATATATAGATATAGATATATATATATATACAATATATATATACATATATATATATGATATATATATAATATATATATATATATATATATATATATCTATATATATATATATACATATACATATATTATATTATATATATATAGATATACTATATATATATATATATATATATATATATATATATCAATATAATATATACAGATATATAATGGATATATATATATATATATATATATATATATATAGATTATATATGGATATATATATATGTATAATAATATTATGAAAGTATATCCTTTAATGAGTTATGAAAGACATAAAACAAAGTATTTTAACAATTGCAAAACCTCTCAAGAAATCAAATGTCCTCCTGCTCCAGTTCTACCCATACTGCACAGCCTTCCCTTTCATCATATGCTTGGCAGTGTATACCACCTTCCCGACCATTCCAACACTGTTATGCTTCAAACCCTTCAAACCGAAATTACCGAATCATAAAAAGTCTAGAATTGAAAAGGGGAAGATTGGTGGTATACAACCTTCATGTAGCCAGTACTATACAACAGTCTTGAATGGTGGTACTCCGTGTACCCCAAAAGAACCTATTGGTAAAGAAGGGGCTAGTAGTATCTCTAGTGCTACAATGGCATTAGAAACATTTGTCCTCCCTTATGAGGAAAAAGCTCCCACTGTACATGGCTGCCCATGGCTGAATTTTATGCTAGGCTCCACCTATTCTAAGGCTTCCAGTGTCTTCCAGTACAATGTTTACTACAGAACCCAAAACACTCATGTGTACCCTAATGGGAGCACAGTATGACTTTCTGGAGCATTGCTTTAAGGTTTGAAAGAAAGCATTGGTCAGCTCCAGCATTTCACTCCCCAATGTAACTTCCCTATTGATTGATAGATTGATTGTGACTATTAAACCTGGCGTCACGACATCTAGGTTATTGAGACCGAAATAAATTTAAAACTTCCCTATTGCTTTCTTCCTTTATCTGTTGGGACCCTTTTGAGGAGTCTGTCGTTGCCAAACTCATTAAATGAGCCTGACAATAGAATTTGCATAATATAGTAGTATACTGTTTTTGTGAAAGGGGAAACTGGGAAAGAACCTTGAGAGTTTCTTCTTCCTTAGCCTGACAAGGCTTGGTTTGAATCAGAGCCATACACACGACTCTAGTCACTACTAAAGGAGCACTCCAACAACAGAAAAAAGGATAATGATAGCATCAGCACGCCTTTCAATGCAAACAAGACACTCCTACCAAGGGAAAAGAAAATTCAGACTCCCGGACAGCATATTACAAAGAAGGACTTGCAAGGTTGGGATTGTCTTATATGACATGACATGCAATGGAAGTCCTAACCTTGGGGGACATAGTATAATTCTCAATGGACTGGGGTAGAGATGGTCTCACCCTCCCCCTCCTCTAAAGTAGGAATAATAATAATGAGATAAACGATCACAAGCCCTTCATGATTAGACCAATAGTAGATCACTTGAGAAAAAGTTTCAAGAACATCCAATGCAACAAAACATTTGCATTAATAAGCAGATAACCCCTTTCATAGGAAGGGCATACAACAAAATAGCACTTTCTTAAAAGCCCCAAAAAATGGGGGTTCAAGATCTTTGTTCTTCCAAACACTGGGGGTCTTATTAATTTCATTCCTTATACAGGGTCCATTCAATCTGTCAATTATGAAGGTACTCCATACCTCAGTGCATCTTCAAACATTTTGCACTTGGCTGAAACAATACAAAGCAATAATAACCTTTTATAGGTTGATAGTTGGTTTACCTCGTTTTGCCTCAAAAAGATTTAGCTGAAAAAGGAATCTGGTGCTGTCAGACAGTTAGGCCATGACCACTTCCAGGGCTAAAGTTGGCATCAGATTAGATTATGATGCTCTCCACCTCTGCTGAAAGTTGACCAATTCATACTGCATATCATTATGACAAAAGTAAGAAGCAAGCTGTAGAGATTCCATAGCCAAACATAGTAAAATTCTACAACAAAAACATGGGCAAAAATAGTAAAATTCTACAACAAAAACATGGGCAAACATAGTAAAATTCTACAAAAACATGGCGCAAACAGAGTAAAATTCTTGAAAAACATGGGGCAAATACTGTAAAATTCAACAACAAAAACATGGGGGTGTTGACCTGATTAATGATCTTTTAGTTCAGAATCCCAGTGAGATCAAAGAAATATAATCGCTTAATTTTTCACATGATTGATATAAGACTATCGGGTTCGAATGATATGTTGAAGAGATTACGAGACCAAAAATATTCCACAGGAGAAAAGGCAATCCCTAGTAACCTTCAAGATATCTTTGAGTCACTCATTAAAAAGGGGGGAAATGTATGCCTGAAAGAGGACATCCATCTTCAAATGAAAAACACTGACTGATCCACTCCAAAAAAAGACAACTAAAGAGGAATCAAATCAAACCACAGATGGATGTGTGGATTGACAAAGTAGATCTCTTTCCCCACCACCCCAAACTCATATTTTTAATTTTAAGAAGCTGTCACAAAAATAAAAGGTTGTAACTCCTAAGTTAACTTTTCAGTGTACCAAATATAAAATAACTAATACCGGCAGTCTCCGGTTATCGGCTGGGGTCCCATTCTCAGCTGGGTGCTGATAAGTGAAAACCGCCATTAACCAAAACTCGGTGATTTATGGGGCTTATGGTGCTGAGTTTCGGTTAATGGCGTCTCTGTTAGGTATGTTATGGCACCATAACTATTATTGGCAACTTATGGCGTCGATAACCAAAACTCGGCCCACTATGGTGACATAAATCGTTGATTTTAAGGTGCTAGAGAAGCACCATAAAACCGGATCTCCATTAACTGAGTCCACTGATAACCGGGGACTGCCTGTACTGCACTGATTGGTGTATTTTCCTTCCATTGTTATCAATATGAAAAAACTGTCACGACTGTATAATTGTGAAAACTTAAACTGAGAATAATTATTCTTAACATGTGTCTGGTCCACAAATTATAAAAACCAAAGCAATCATTTTTTGAGCCAAGGGAAGTATGTATAGGCAATATGGGGTTAAATAAATAAAAATATATCCTAACAAAATTCTGTGATATTTTTTATTAGCATAATTTTCTAAGATAAATTTAAGACCTGAGATATCCTGGTTTAAATCATGTTTACTGGTAACTGGATATTTATAATGGGGTTGGGCATTATCCTACACAAGTCATGCGGACACCAGACTTTCTGAATGAAAATTGAAAAAATACTACAGTTCTCTATCTGTAGTCATATCCAAGTTTCACATTGACTAAACAATCTTATACCTACTGTCAGCGGAAGAGACCGAGCCAGTCAAGTCATCCTACATTAAAGAAAATATATCTATGTAACTGCTACTAAAGTACATAAAAAAAAAATTTTTTTTGTTTTGCTTCTCCAAGTTTTATAGCACTGTTATTAAATGGTTAAAGGAACTGTCAAATTTCTAATAAAGCAAGCACTTAAAAATCCAGGTTATCTTATCTACAACAATATACCTTGCAAAGAAACCCCTAATTTATGAAAGCGCTTTGCAGAAATATTTTCCAAAATTCACTATGAAAGAATAAAACAACAACAGACAAGCTGCTGCTCACTGTATCTCTAAGCTTCACAAATCTACATAGCAAAAATAATTTTTTTGTTTTTGTTTTAAACTAATAATATTACATACCAGAACTGAATATCTGTGGCCTGTAAAATTCCTAAATACATTACTTTCATTATCTTGCCTGGTTCAGCTAACATAAGGTGAAGCACTGCACATGTGAATATGGAAGACTGTAGCCCCCTCAGGGCAAATAAACTAGAAAGTGAAAATGACCCAAGTTACATACTGATATATTAAGGTGGATATCACTTGGAGTTGATGCTTTTCTTTGGTGTTTATGAATACTGCGCCCTTTTGAAAAAATGCTCTTCCAGCCAGAAGGCGATTTTTTCTGCTTTAAGCTACCACCCTTGCGATTCGGTAGTTCAATTACAGTGTGATACTTAGGAGGTAAATTCTGTGGACCACCACCTGAAAATATAAGTTAGCTTTAAATTTAATGTATTTAGCTAATACACTTTAACATTCACAGAAAAAAAAAATTCAAATATTTGAGAGTGCTGAGATTATTTCTATTACAGTGGTAGGCACGCACTATCCTACTCTTGACTTTGAACTAGAGAGAAAAAAATTATTTTGAAGGGAGTTTTACATTGAGAAAAAAATTATTATTAGTGTTACACACTATCTTTTACTCTTGATTGAAGGGAAAAGAATAAAAAAATTTGAAGAGTAACAGAGATTATTTCTATTAGTGGTACACCACCATCCCTTTTACTCTTGATTGAAGGGAGAGAGAAAAAAATTAAAATATTTGAAGAGTACAGAGATTATTTCTATTAGTGGTACAGCACTATCTCTTTTACTCTTGATTGAAGGGAGAGAGAAAAAAATTAAAATATTTGAAGAGTACAGAGATTATTTCTATTAGTGGTACAGCACTATCTCTTTTACTCTTGATTGAAGGGAGAGAGAAAAAAATTAAAATATTTGAAGAGTACAGAGATTATTTCTATTAGTGGTACACCACCATCCCTTTTACTCTTGATACTTACCGACTTCAATGTATTTCTGGTCAGGTTTTATCGCTGGATTAAGTGCCCTTGTACGAGCCTCTTCAATTGATAAAAGTTTTGTAGGAGTTGATATTGCAAGAGACTTAGGTCGGGACTTCTTTGGAGTTCCTTCTACTCCATTGGTGGAATGATAAAATGTAGGAATTTTGTCGTTGAATATCAGATCAACGTAACGTACGAGATACTCCGTTACAACAGCTTGAGTACCAACATCCTATTAACAAAAAGGACTTCTTTAAGTTCTTTGGTTATCTAAAAAATTAATTTCAAGATAACCACATGAATACGAATTAAGAAAACTATGATGATCTGCAGTGATGTATTCAGTTGAAAATATAACACATAACATAAAAGACAAAACACAGTAGACATGCTTTACAATAGAAAATAAAAGCAATGAATTGTTAAAATTATGAATATTTTATGAACTGTAAATACTAACTTGCTGTTACTTATGCGACTGTAATACTAAAGGACAAATATTACAACAGTGACAATGATCAAAAGAGTTCCTTTCAATCCTTTTTACATCAGTAGGTATCCATACTTGAAATAGTGGTGTTGTGAGTTGCATGCCAAACTAGATTTAAATTTGATGGTTAAAAATTCACAATATGTGAGGCTCTATTCTTTAATTATTTTCTTAATAAAAGGAAAAAGATGAAGATAATAATAGAAACAATAATAAATTGAAGGAGTCAGACTTTTAAAAACGATCATGGTTTCATTGACATTTATCTTATAAAAAGTTTTCTCTATTCTTATATTTTCCTCATCTGCAGGTAGGAGATATAAATAAAATTTCCCAAGGACATGTAAAGATTTTTGTCTTTTGTTGTTCATTTCATTCTTGCGCCTCAAACCACATGCAGGTGGTCATCTAACAAGAATGTATGAAATTACATGGTGGACAGATATAATAGCAGGAAGGCTGGAGTGATGTCTTGGTGGGTCAAATTTTCTTTGGTTGACCTTGTCCACCTTTTAATATCATACATTCTCTCATTGGATGACCACCTGTGTGCGAGTAAAGGTTTAAGAGTAAAATACGCAACAATGGCAGAATATATTTCCATGTCTTCTAGAAATTTATTACATATACCACCTACCAGAAGATGAGATGAATATAAGAAGAATAGAAAACTCTCTACAAGCTAAATGCCATTGAAATAATAATAATAATAATAATAATAATAATAATAATAATAATAATAATAATAATAATAATAATAATAATAATAATAATAATAACAACAACAACAACAACAACAACCACCCTGAGTATCACAGAGCTGCTTTCAATTGGCATGTTTCACAACATTTTGAAACTACGTACAGTGGACCCCTTGCATTCGTGGGGGATGTGTTCCAGATCGACACCTGCCTCACCCGGTCCCCCCGCAAACAGCTAGAACCCGCAAATAATTAGAATCCTTATAAAAATCCTTAAAACTGCCTATTTTGTTTGTTCAAACCCAAGAAAAACCCACTAAAAATGCTTATACCTAGTTTTTTAAATAGTTTTATCACAAAGATTGCATTCAATCATGAAATTGATATGAAGATACAGTAATTTGTGGATAATTCTCATAGAAAAATACTGTGAATACGCGAATTTCTCGCGTATAATGGGTATACATGGTATATGGTCCACGGAGATATCCGCAAATACATACTATGTGACGCGAATGTCGAGATGATGAAAACGGGGGGGTCCACTATACAGTATTAAACATTCACGAAATATTAACACCATAAGTAGATCTGCTTATTATGATGCATCAAATGCTCAAATGATAAAACCTAACTGAGATTGTATCGATTAAAAAGCAGTTACACTCAATGATACCTTCCCTACCATTTCAAATTAAAACCCTTATCATGATCATTATTTTCAAACTATTTTAAAACTTTCACTTTACATATGTGATCTTGCTAAACCATGCACCTTGCATTGCATTCTGCATGAAGTAAACAATACTTTGAGGAGATTAAGAAAGAATTTTAAACATTTCAGCTTGCACATATCTAAGCACGCTGTTTCTAACTAAGACAAAAAAGAATGTAAAATATAAGTGGGCAGATGGCTGCCTAAAACTTTCGTAACTAGTAAATAATCACTAATTATGTATCCTAAGAACTGCGAAATAAAAGTGAATTATGTACATGAAAATGAATAAATCTAAAAAGTTTCAATTTAGCCATACAAAGTAGTTCTTTACTTTCAAGTTTTCATTTAAAAATATTTCAGTCCCCGTAACTAAAACATACAATGTCACTTAAGCAAATCCTATAAAACATTATGAATTCTATCCATCTTAATGCTGTATAAGATGTTCTCATATTCTTTTCACGATAGTTTTGCAATTTACTTAACTTAAAAAGATACCTAAACTGAATACATTATCATTATTATCAGAGTATTTAAGTTTTTTAATACAAATTAAAAAACTAACAGTCATAAATAACAGCAAGTTTATTTTAAAGAACAAAAATTAAAACAAAATATTGACTCCAGTAACTGCACTAACATGCATAACAAAGGATCACAATGTGAACTGGAAAAATTAGCCTGCCTATAGCAAAGATAATGAAAAATTAAATACTTAGGCAATCCAAACTCTCTGGTGCTTAAAAGATTATCAAAATAAAAAATACATTGTGCATTACCGCTCTAAAGTAGCCATGGCATTCTGAGGAACTATTGTAACATAAGGAAAGCTATATTTGATGAAACAAAATACTTAATACCAAACTGACCTTTTTGGCTGCCTAATAAATGATTTGCATGTTGATTCAATTAAAGATCATAATCAGTGCATTCCCTTACACTAACATAACTTCATAATGAATAAAAGCCCTGTTCGCTCATTACATTTAAAGGATAAAATAAAAATCTGATAGACCAAGTAGTAGTTGACATTAAGAATGACAGAGCTCTGTAACTAAAATATTAAGTTGTGATATAGTCACAGACAAATAAAATAATATTAGGAAGATTATATAAATATAAAATATACAAAAATTATTGAGCTACGTTAACAGTATAATTACAACAATTTCACCCACATCACAGCACTACTGTAATGGTTCTGGAAAGAAATACAGTACATAAAACTGACAGCTTGGTGTGACCAATGAGGAATGATAATAGCCCCATTCTTAATTCTATAGGATAATTTTCAAAACTCAAAAACATGATACAGTACGTGTACTGTATCTCAAAAACCTGAAATCTGAACATATTACAGAACTATTCAGTTGCCAACATTCGACTAAAAACTACAGAAACCTGGTGAAACCTATAGAAAACTCTGGCTGGCAACACAAAACTCCTATTCATGATATAAAAATGCTGTCTGATAATTCTCTGAATTCTCTTCTTACAAACAGAGCACTTCATGACACTGAAAGGTTGGATAACTAAGTATTTGAATCTATTAAAATTTTAGAAGCATAGCTCTTAATTCAATTATAACATAAATATACACAAATATCCCTGAAAAATTCTAAAACAGCATTTTGCTGAATATCACAAGAGTTCTTAACAGGATTCCTTACTTCCCAATGTCCAAAATATATTTTGAAGAGGTAAAGTTAACTAATTATTGCACCCAGCTGTCAACTGTTGACAAAATGAAATGGCATTTGCAGCAACCAGATGCATTGCATTTAGTGCTTTGTTCTTACTCTAATAAATTTGCTTTTTTGGAAAGTCAAATACTATGGGCTCGCTTCAATTCTATAAATGTAAATTTTCAGGTTCTATTAATATCCGAATATAGAAAAAATGATAAATGTTACTCAGAAACCTCAAAAACTAACAAAAATATTTAATTTTGTTTTTACAAACCACACGTTTAAGTAACCTTATGCTTTTAAAAAAAGTGACCAACCATAGACACAGCACACTATAAAAATGATGATATGTACTACTACTAAGTACCTCTCTGTGCACCTAGTGTAGCACACTTCAGAGGGTACTGAAGGACCTTTGAAACAACCCTTCAGCACCACCCACATAGTTCATTCCTTTTACTTTTCATTTACTTCCTTTGGTCTCCTCCCACCTGGCTGTAAGTTACTTTATCTTGCTCTTATTTCCAGTTCTCAATTAACAAAAACTTTTAGGCAATGAATTTCAAAATGTATTGCAATGGTCTCCTTAACTAGTGTACATTATTTGATTGCTACAATAATCAAATAAATGTGGTGAAAAAAGCCCTCTCAGTAGATGACCCAAACATCCTCCCCCTACCCTTTCAGATGGAGCCTCAATTCAGAAAAAGGCATCTGTGATGAATCAGAGCAATCTTATAAGACAAAAATACTTCATGTGAAGATCATACCAGAAAGATCAACTGTGTACTTAGGCTGAAAGGCAACTAAAATATCTTCAAAAGACTATGGTAAGAAGGCGCTGCTCTAAAATAGTTACATTGCCAGCCCACTCAACCTGAAATAGTGCAAATTACAGTCTTTTTTTTATGACCTGGTAAGTACTATATAGTGTGTTGCACTGGAGACTTGAAAAGCAACTGAAGATCACACACTTTTAAAAACAGAAACACGACAAACCATGTGTTATTGTAACTGACTTTAAAACAGATGAATTCAGATATATATATATATATATATATATATATATATATATATATATATATATATATATATATATATATATATATATATATATATATATATATAATTTTATATATCTAGTATGTATATCTATATATATATATATATATATATATATATATATATATATATATATATATATATATATATATATATATATATATATATATATATATATATATGTATATATCTATATCTATCTATCTATATATATATATATATATAATAATATATATATATATATATATATATATATATATATATATATATATATATATATTTATACATCTAAATATATCTATACCTAGTATATACATACATACATATATATATACATACATATATATATATATATATATATATATATATATATATATTATATATATATATATATATATAAAGCTAAAATCATCTGTTTCAAAGTCAATTACAAAAACACATACCGTTGTATTTACATACAGGGAAAGTCCATGCTTCCCAAGAAAACTTAATCGTTAGAGTAAGATTATGTAATTATAGAAACTGGTTGTTCACCCAAAATCCATTGCACAATAAACATCTCAAAGGTCACAAACTTCCCAAGGTTCAGGCCCCTGTCACTACAGTTGCATTTTTCATCTCTGCCAGCTAGACTAAAGGGGGAGGAAGAAGAAGGAACTCTAAGAATCCTTTGAACAATCAGGAACCACATAAAGGACGAACAATTAGCTTACGGACTACCAGTTTTTAGAGTGTAACATGGACTCAGTCATGAAGCTGGCTGATACATAAATGGTCAAGTCCTGCACAGAAGTCTCTTCAGGGGACATGCTAAAAGGCTTTTTAAGGCTGTGGAAGAATAGAGTTATGTGACATTTAGGTGGGAAAACCTGTAATGGAACTTATTATCTATTTAAGCTAATGAAAATTAACGTGACTTAGGGTCAAATTGAAGATCCACTTTGTAATGAAGAAATCTTTGAACAGAACTGTTCCATAGCCCTTCATGGCAGGCACACGTCATGCATTCCTAGGAGAAGTTAATCATAATAACATGTATTCCTCTGAACAAGCCAGTTGGAAAATCCACTTGCATTTGAGTGGAAAAGTACCTAGCCATCTTCTCAGGAAAGTCTTTCAGAAAATAGATAGGAAATCTTCCAAGAGTAAAAGTTATGGGACTCTTGATTTTGATAAAATAAGTTTGTATGTGGTAGGTGAACAGGGGTTGACTGCAACAGGTATTCTGTAGGGAGAGCATTGGGCCTCTTTGATGTTAAAAGTATTACCCTGATACATTTGGATGTTGCTTAAAACAAAAATCAAAAGACTGTATACAGAAACCATTCCAAAAAGAAGAGGATCAATAAGCATGAAGTTCTTGTTGACAAACAATGCAAAGTTCAAATCTTTACAAGTCTGGGAGGGGGGCATCCAAGCCCAACCAAGAGGCATCAGTGAACAGAAGAACTGAATATGGAGCCTGAAGGAGAAAAATCTAAATGTAACTGCAGCCAAGTAATCCCTAAGGTATATTCCTGCAGTTGGAAAAATTTAATTCTCTTGCCTACTGAAGGATATGAAGGTACATAGTTTAAGTGATTCTGGAAAATTTTCATGCAGCACCAAACTCTGGGAAATCACTTTTTCCATTGCTAAGATATGGGGCAGCGAAATTGCCATTACTATTTAACTAACAATTGTTCTTTTCATAATTATTAGTAAGCATGAGACCTGAACATTGTTATCAATTTTTTGTTTTACTGGGAGGAATCTGGTATCATTTCATCAATGTCAACAGGACAGTGAATGGATGCCAAGAAAAACCACGGAGCACAGAATGGGTAAGAAAAGGACACATGTATGAAAGTGATTTAAAAATAAACTATAAGTGTATGGAATAGCGAGTAGTACACGGACTAAAGACTTTTAAAGACTTACAATGCCAGGAACAGGTAAGAGATGATGGGCTCTTTAACTACCTATAGCAACATGATCATCATGTTTTTATCAAGTGTGTTTACGGTTGCCCACTTCCAACCAAAGTGCAAGGCTATTTTTGATAGGTTTGTTTGATAAAGAATATCTTTGTGCTGAAAAATTCACCTTGTGTGCAATGGGTTGAAAAACAAAAATAACTCTTGCACTGATATTGTCATTAAAAGCAATTTCATAATTAACTGTTTCACTGGTTCATCTAATAGGTACTACGTGTAAAACCTTAATAAAAAAAACCGAGACTTTCAACAATATTAGTACCCAATCTTATGAGTTGTAAAAAACTACCACACTGCTAATTCCATTACGTATATTACTATTATAGAAATAAAAGAGAAACTGCTCTTCTGCTATGGCATTATAAAACCATGTGCTGTGATTCCAACAGTTTCAATAAATTAACTATACCAGTTCATCTATTCCATACTATGTTACCATACTTACTGCTCACAAATAAGTAAGTTCTAAAGAATTTGTTATCAGTTCTAAGCAGTGTACAAGAATTTCTACTAAACCATGTTATTTCTTCACTCACCTGAAGGGCAGCAACTCCGCCATTATCTAAATCTTTTGAACGTAACAAATTTGGTGCCCAAACAATGGCAATATTTTTTGGGGTCATACCAGTGTCACAGCTATGAGAAGCTATCCTTGCAAGATGTTGCACCAAATATTCAAGTGTTCTGCAAATAAAATAAGTTACATCACTGGATGCAGCTACTTTTGAGTACCCATAATCATTAAAATAGTTCTTCTAAATCCATAAATATAATGTTACCAAATTTCCTTTCAATAAGGAATTCTTTGCCTTTAAATATCTGTCTCTGGATAAATAATGCATTTATATAAAAACCATGCATTGAATACAGCCTTTCTTGTTGGCAGGCTAATAGAATACCATACAATCTTGTTGGTATAATATATACTCCTTTCTTTTTAATATACTATGGTAATACCAAAAAGTTCCACTTCATACAATATAAAATCCTCTCTGGTGTGCACTTAAAAAAGTGACTATGTAGTTTCCTTTTGCATACAGTCTCTTACCTTGTGATCTTGGTGAGGAAAACCTGCAACTTTTAGCTAATTCAACATCACACTACATCTTCAATTATTGCGCAATGCACAATCCAATATGCTGATTGAAATAAACCCTTCAGCTGACCATTAAACATTACCTGGCAATCTAGATTATATTAATTTCTTTTATTTCAAGCCTGATGAATAAGATTTAAACTGTTAACCTGTCACATTACAATCTTAACCTCCTTGAGTCCTTGATCATTTTTCATTATCTTAAAATGCAACCGTGTTCATTCTTACACATGGATTTCTCAGAAGCTTCATTGCATCCAAAAGAATATGATTTTGCAATATTTTCATTTCTGAAAATGTTATTGTTATAATACAATTAAGTTTGTTCATACTTACCTGGCAGATATATATATAGCTGTATTTCTGACGTCCGACAGAATTTCAAAACTCGCGGCACACGTAGTGGGGCGGCCAGGTGGTAGTACCCATTCCCGCCGCTGGGAGGCGGATATCAGGAACCATTCCCATTTTCTATTCATATTTATTCATGACCCTTGTCTCCTGAGGGGAGGAGGGTGGGCACTCTAATTATATATATCTGCCAGGTATAGAGACAGACTAGGATTTTTAGGAAACTTAAATTAAATAAAAGATTAACTTATTGGTTCCTTACCTGATAGCAAAGTAGACTCTGTGATTACTGTCACTTAAAGCCTGCTTATGCTTTTATCAGAGTTGCCAGCCAGGTTTGGACCTGTAGTGCTGGTGCACTCTGGATGCTCTGTCAACGGGGACGTGACCACAATGTGACAAGATCATCTAGCCAAACATATGGCAGTAACACAGCAACCGACCACCACCTGACCAACTAACCAAAAAACCCCTGACATTAACACTAAGGAATGGGAGATTTCCACAGAAGATCTCACCATCAACCAAAAACACAATAAAACTAACCTAACTAAGCTAAGGGATAGGGAGAGAGCTACCTTCAGCCCCCAAAACTGTGTCTGCCGAAATGTAAGGCCCCAAAGAACTACAGTTCTCGTAAATCGTTCTCACATCCCGGAGGTAATGTGAGGCGAATACGGAATTGCTCCTCCAGAAGGTGCTATCAAGAATATCTTTGATAGACATATTCCTTTGGAAGGCAAGAGAAGTAGCTACGGCTCTGACCTCGTGAGCTTTCACTTTAAAGAGGCTCAAATCAGTCTTCTGGCAAGATGAATGAGCCTCTTTAATGACGTCCCTCAAGAAGAAAGCAACAGCATTCTTCGACAACGGCAAATCTGGTCTCTTCACCGAGCACCAGAGATTACCTGAGGGACCTCTTATCTCTTTAGTCCTATTCACATAGAACTTGAGAGCCCTGACAGGGCACAGGGCTCTCTCTGGTTCTTGACCCACGAGACTCGATATTCCTTTGATTTCAAAGCTCTTTGGCCAAGGATTAGACGGGTTCTCGTTCTTAGCCAAGAAAGATGGGTTCAACGAGCAGACAGCGTTGTCTCCCTTGAAGCCCACTAGGCTACTGAACGCTTGGATTTCACTAACTCTCTTCGCCGTCGCCAGAGAAGCTAGGAAAAGCGTTTTTCTCGTCAAGTCCCTTAGAGAAGCTTCATGGAGAGGCTCAAAGGGACTTAGCATCAGATGTTTCAAAACCACATCGAGATTCCATGAGGGCGGTCTTGCCTGTGGAATCTTGGTGGTTTCGAACGACCTTAAGAGATCGTGCAGATCCTTATTGTCGGAGAGGTCCAGTCCTCTGTGGCGAAAAACGGCAGACAACATACTCCTATAACCCTTGATTGTAGGAACTGCCAATTTCTGCACATTTCTTAGATAGAGTAAGAAATCTGCTATCTGATTCACAGAGGTCGTGGAAGAGGAAATTCCTTCCTTTTTGCACCATGCCCTGAAGGAGGACCACTTAGACTGGTAGACAGCTCTTGAAGAGGCTCTTCGAGCATTAGCGATTGCTCTCGCAGCTGCCTTTGAAAAGCCTCTCGCTCTGGCCAACTTTTCGATAGTCTGAACGCAGTCAGAGCCAGAGCGGAGAGGTTTTGGTGAAACCTTTTGAAGTGAGGCTGTCTGAGTAGATCTCTCCTCCAGGGCAACGTTCTTGGGAAGTCCACAAGGAATGTCATGACCTCTGTGAACCACTCTCTTGCTGGCCACATTGGGGCAATCAGAGTCAACCTTGTCCCTTCTGAAGCTGCGAACTTCCTCATTACGTCCCCCATGATCTTGAATGGGGGAAAGGCGTAAAGATCCAGGTCTGTCCAGTTCCAGAGCAACGCGTCCACTGCAATTGCCCCTGGATCCAGAACCGGGGAGCAATACAGAGGAAGCCTCTTCGTCCTCGATGTAGCGAACAGGTCTACTAGAGGACGTCCCCACAATCTCCATAATTGTTGACAGACTTCCTGGTGCAAGGTCCATTCTGTTGGTAGAATCTGATTTCGTCGACTGAGAAGGTCCGCCCTGACATTCTGAACCCCTGCCACGAATCTTGTCAGGATCTTGATGCGTCTTGCGTCTGCCCATAGCAGAACTTCCTTCGCCAGGAGAAAAAGGGATCTGGAGTGAGTTCCTCCCTGATTCTTTAGATACGCAAGGGCTGTGGTACTGTCTGAGTTGACTTGAACAACCTTGCTTGACAGTTTGTCTTCGAAGAACTGCAGCGACAGGAATATTGCTGCCAGTTCCTTTACATTGATGTGCCAGGCTACCTGTTCCCCTCTCCAGGAGCCTGACACTTCCTGCCCCCCTAGTGTTGCTCCCCAACCGGAAATGGAAGCGTCTGAGAACAACACTAGGTCGGGGCTCAGAAGATTTAAGGAGAAGCCCTCTCGTAACTTCTGAGGGTCGAGCCACCATCTTAAGTGGACTTTTACCTTGTTGGAGATCCTTAGGATCGCATTCAGGTCCTCTTTCGACGTCCATTCTTCCGCAAGGAAAAATTGAAGAGGCCTGAGGTGCAGTCTTCCCAGCGAGACAAACTTTTCTAGCGAGGAAATGGTGCCCAGCAGACTCATCCACTCTCACCGAACAAGCTTCTCTCTCTAGGAAGGCTGCGACTTTCTCTAACCCCAGTCGCTGACGTTCCTGGGATGGAAACGCCCGAAAAGCCACTGAATCCATCTGAATCCCCAGATACACGATGGACTGTGTCGGGGTCAGATGCGACTTTTCGGAGTTGACCAAAAGACCCAGAGACTTTGCTAGGGCTAACGTAAACTGAAGGTCCTTCAGACACTTCTGCCTCGACGACGCTCTGATCGTCGAGGTATAGGGATATCCTGATCCCTGATGAATGGAGCCACTTCGCTACATTCCTCATTATCATTGTGAAAACCATCGGGGCCGTGCTGAGACCGAAACAAAGGGCTCTGAATTGCCAAACCCTGTTGTCTAAGACGAATCTCAGGTACTTCCTTGAAAGAGGGTGGACGGGGACGTGGAAGTACGCGTCCTGCAGGTCCAGAGACACCATCCAGTCGCCAGGTCTCAAGGCTCCCAGCACCGACTGAGGCGTCTCCATTTTGAATTTGATCTTTTCTACAAAAAGATTGAGCCTGCTCACATCCAGGACTGGGCGCCAACCTGACGACTGCTTCGGCACTAGGAAAATCCTGTTGTAGAAGCCCGGTGACTCCAGGTCCAAGACTTGTTCCACCGCTCTTTTTTCGACCATCTGGTCTAACAGATCGAAAAGAATACTTTTTTCTTCTCTCCCTGATAAGATGGAGAGAGGTCTCTGGGAGTTGATGTTAAAGGAGGAGGATGTAAAAGGGGATCTTGTACCCCCGCTCTACTATCTTGAGAGTCCAAGGATCCGCCCCTCTCTGCCTCCAAGCCTCCGCAAAGAATTCCAGTCTGGCCCCGACTGGCGTCTGAAGGACGAGATCTTCATTTGGTGGTTTTGGGTTTGAATGAAGCTCTTCCTCTCGAAAAACCTCTCCCTCGAGGAGCTGCTCTCGAGGGGGGTGCCCCGCGAAAGGGTTTGACTTTCTTCGGGGGTTTGCTGAATGCCGAAGTGGAAGGAACTGCTGGACGTCTTGAAGACTGTACCAAGAGGTCCTGGGTCGCCTTCTCTTGCAAACTCTTTGCAAGATCCTTTACCATAGCCTGGGGGAAGAGATGGTCCGAAAGAGGCGCAAAGAGCAATTCCGCTTTCTGAGCGGGAGATACCGACTTAGCGGTAAAATTGCAAAGAAGAGCTCTTTTCTTCAGGAAAGCAGTTCCAAAATGAGAAACTAGCTCCTCCGAACCATCCCTGACGGCCTTGTCCATACATGACAACACGCTGGACAGCTCCCCCAGACTGAGAGAATCAGGACTTCTAGACTGAAGGTCTAAAACTCCCAGACACCAGTCTAGGAAATTAAAGACATTTAGGGTGCGAAGCAGTCCCTTCAAGTGGTGGTCCGTCTCCACAGGAGTCCAGGACACCTTAGCAGACGATAAGAGAGACCTCCTCTGAGCGTCCACTAAACTGGAGAAGTCACCCAGAGCGGACGAAGGAACCTTTACTCCCACGTCCTCCTTGGTTTCATACCAAATTCCTCCTTTCCCGGCGAGTCTAGAGGGAGGAAGGGCGAAAGTGGTCTTGCCCTGATCCTTCCTTCTAGACATAAAGTCTTGAAGCTTCTTAAAAGCCCTCTTGGTCGACAGCGATGTCTTCATCTCGACGAATTCAGGGGTCTTAACGGTCTTGGAAGACGAAAGTTGAGAGGGAGGAGACCTAGGGGCTGCCGGCTGGAACTTCTCCCCGAAGGATGAACGTAACAGCCTGACAAGAACCTTGTAGTCCGAGACAGCTGAAGCTACCGGCTGTTCTTCTTCGACGGAACTCCCTGGACTACTAAGTTCCCCTTCCTCCCTAAGAGGAACTGGAGAACGTCCATCAGGAGAGGGAGTACGTCCAGCAGTCTCAATCCTGAACAATGACTTCCGTTGGTTGGAAGTACCCGCTACAGGTACGGAATCGCCCTTACGTCGATCCTTAGAAGGACGGACATCTTGTGAAAGAGGAGCGTCCTTAGAAGCAAAGGGAACTGTCTTAACAGACACGTCCCTACGAGAGGAAGCGCGAGCTTCCTGACGAGAGGCGCCAAAAGCGTCCTGCTTAGCCAAGCAAGCGTCCTGCTGAGCGTCCTCAAAAGCGTCCTGCCTCGCTCGAAAAGCGTCCTGCTTCGAACGGCGAGCGTCCTGAGGAGCGTCCTCAAAGGCGTCCTGTCGATAACTCAAAGCGTCCTGCTTCGAACGCCGAGCGTCCTCAAAAGCGCCTTGTCGAGAGCGCAAAGCGTCCTGCTTAGAACGCCGAGCGTCCTGCCGAGCGTCCTCAACAGCTCCCTGCCGAGAGCGCAAAGCGTCCTGCTTCGAACGCCGAGCGTCCTGGCGAGCGTCCTCTCCTGAGAGAGCGAAAGATCTACTCGGAGAACGAGAACGGTGACGATCCGGAGGAGGAGAGAGAGACGAGCGAGACGAGAGAGAATGAGACTGCTTCGTCCTCTTGACGGGCAGCCGAACGTCCTTCCTACGCTTAGGCTCGACTGCTGCTGGGCGAGTCCTCTGAGCCATCAGCGACGTAATCTGGTCCTGAAGGGACACTAGGATATCCTTCGTAGGTGACGAAGGAGCATAAGAAGGGGCAGGACTGAGCCTGCGAGAAGGCGAGGGGCGAGGGGACGCCTCCTTCCTTCTAGCAGGTACAGCTATCTGCCTCTCAGGTGAACACGCCTGTGCGTGGAAACCAACGTCCTCGTCGGTAGAAAGCCTCCCTCTCTTCTGAGGAGGAAAGGCGTCATAAGCATCCTCTGACGAAAGCGGAGACATAGGACGTGAAGCGTCCTCAAAGCGAAAGGTCCTTTTCAACGGACGCGAGTCTCTCCGAGCGCTCCACCCCTTGCGCGGGGAGACGCTTCGGAGGACGAAAAGCAATCTTTCAGGACACGCGCTCGTGCGCTGCCTCCTTGGCAGCCTGGGATTTAGCAACAAGGCCTGCCGAAGGGACGCCAGATCGGTGGGGAGCCCCCGTAACCCTCTTGCGGCTTTCGACATACCCACTCCCTGAGTCCTGGGAGTCCGATAGAGGTCTAGGCCTAGAGGCATTATGGGGCCGATCTGACGCCCCCTCCACAACACTAGGGGCACTAACACAAACTTTCACAGGGCCAGTTTCTAGGGCCAAAACTTTAGATTCGAGAGCGCGAATAGACTCAAGAATCAGAGAAAGCGTGTTACCTTCTCCAGACACAGCACTGGGGCCCGAAGGCAACAAAACAGGATTAGGTTGAGCAAAATCTACTGGTGTTAGAGGAGGAGAAATGTTACTTTCCTTACCTTTAGTAGAACTGCCCTTGGAGGAAGACCTCCTGACTCTATCGCGCTCCAATTTACGTCGATAGGTCTCATACATCTTCCATTTATCATCATCCAAATCCTTGCATTCATTGCACCGATCATCAACCAAGCAAACATGCCCCCTGCAATCCATACAAACTGTGTGAGGATCAACTGAAGGTTTAAGAAGCCTCACCTTACATTCACTCCTCACACACTCTGAAACTTCCAGTACTTGATCCCGACATCATGTACACAGAAAAGCCAATCCAAAATAAAAAACCAATCCACTATTACGCGTGCCAATCCAACAACCCAGAAGTCGATACCAAAAGTCAATCCAGATAATATTAAGCGAGATAATCAAAAATCCTAGACGGAGGTACTGTAAACAGTTGTTTGCAGCACCGGCGACAGAAAAAATATGTATAGAAAATGGGAATGGTTCCTGATATCCGCCTCCCAGCGGCGGGAATGGGTACTACCACCTGGCCGCCCCACTACGTGTGCCGCGAGTTTTGAAATTCTGTCGGACGTCAGAAATACAGCTATATATATATCTGACAGGTAAGTTTCATGAACAAAAGGTTCTTTATTATGGCTTAAGAATCTTTTTCTACATGGTTGTTGGTTAGACTAATTAGTCATCATACTTCACTATCTAATCAATATGAATGCGCTGGGAGCCTAAGATTGGCATTGCTTTAAGAGAGAAATGGCTCAAACTAGCTTCTCCAAACATCCAATGTCATATATTAAATTCTGATTAGATCTTGCTTGTTAACACATATAACATTTATGCATTCTTGTATCTAATCTCTGCAAATTATGAAAAATTTTGAATACACAAGCAAAATCAATGAGATTACAAAATCTCGTAAAAGGGAATTATATATAGTATGTACGTATTAGGCATTTGTTACTGACATAACTAAAAAGAAAAAAAACATGGCCCAGCATGGAAATATTGCATACTGTACATCTCAAATGAAACATTCAGGTACTAGACACTAACCTATAATGAGGGGGTGGCAACTGCTGAACAACATCCCTTAAATACAGTAACCTGACATCTTCATCTTGCATTACAGCTGCAACAAATTTTTCATAGAGCTGATATGTCAGTAAGGGATTAGGAAGTTCTCGGAAATACATTTTTAACACAGAGGAGACACAATGGATATCCTGCAGTATATTCTCGTCACCATATAAATCGGGTATCCTGTCCTCATCAAATGCATTTCTGCAAAAATAAATTCCATAATTTAATACAGTATATTGTACTCAAAAACAAAATTTCTATGCTAATTACTATATGTATTAAGTATGTCATTTTTAAAGAAATTTTAAAAAATCCTTAGTATATCACAAAAATAAAAAAAAAATTCCCAGATAGGAAATGCAACCTAAAAATAAGTGCAACACAACATAAGATAAAACACACTGGGACTTACCGAAGTTTTTGTATATTTGACGTGATGCCTGAAAGTCTGTATATTCCATCTACAATACCATGAGCTTCCAAAAATTCTGAGCAACATCTTAGCACCATTGGGATTTCATGTCCAGAATTCAATAGATGCTCTCCCAAATCACAGCCAAATACTCTCTCTCGAAGAATCCCAGATTGCTTTAGTTTTCGTCGGGATGGCCGAGATAGAATGAAGCTCCTATAATGGTTAAGAGGCATTTGAAGGAAACATTCAAAAGTATTATGCAATGGCAAAAACTTAAATCTAAAATGTTTAATCATAACTAAGTAATGTACTTTTAAGTGCAATAACAACTACTATCATCTGTCATACATTAAGTTGCAAAGACTAGTAAAGTAATTTGTTAAGAGGAAAAAGTGGAAACGAATAACAGCAATGGCCAAATATAAAAGGTAACATCATACATCAAATTTCATGTCTTACATGACTATGCATTTGGGTACATTACTACGTATTAAATATATGTATATACTATAAGTATTTGAAATTCTCAATAACAGTCCAAGCCAAGCCAAGCCTACATTATCCCTCTTGCCCTTAGACAATAATGTTGCAATCATTTATCACTGCCATAAACAATCAGCTCCAATGCAATGGACATTCAGCCAAGTGAGGAAGAATTATGTACTGGTCAAACAATAACTACGTACTCCCCTAAGAGGCTGTTGTTCCTTCTGGTATACCACTCAAGGGCTAGTGAAATAACAACTGTGTAGGTGTCATTGATGGCTTATACTATGAGTTGCACCTCCAACTGCTTGAAGCTGTTCTTTGATCCCTTCCTTGCCCTTGGATTCTCTGAAGGGTTCATGGAAAAGGGGCAACTTCAAATCTCATTCAGTGACAGACTGCATCACAAGGATGATAGTCCTGTCCTATGTATTGCTAAACACTGGTCTTGTTTGATATCTTACTCTAGAAGTGGCCAGTGTCATGTCCATGTTCAAGAATTGCTCAACTCTTTATCTTCTGCTATGAATCTCTTACTTTAGGATCCAGAGAAGCACATTTAAAGCTTCCATGTTAGCTCTCCTAATTTCTTCCAATGACATTAAGAAGGGAACATAGTCCTCTCCTTAAAAATTTTCATACCAGTCTTTATTTGTACAAAATATCCTCTTTTTAATTTAATCCTCCTACCTGATCTTTGCAGTGCCAAATAAAAATAAAGCCTTCATGGCTATTATCTGAGTGAATAAATTAGCCCAACTCTGGTTCATATCCCGAACTCATATGAATAGGTCTCGTCCTCTTCTTCATGACTGTGCACATATCTCAAGGAGATTACCAGTGCTTCAGAGAAATGAACATCCATCTTCTGAAGAAAAGTTCAACTGCCTTGGTAATGCTAACAGCACTCTTTTTATTTATTTATTTATTTGCTGCACATAGTATAGCTTCACTTATACAAGAACTCTAAGATTTCACAACACTCCAAACTCATGAATGCAGTCAAACAAAATTACTCACTTCAAAAAACATGCAGTTATCTACAGCTGATAAGAGATTGTTTAACAAAAACTGGAATATAGCAGGATAAGTGCTGTATTTTATTCTCTAAGAACACTGGATGCTGACTGACACCACACTTGGCACTGTGCAAGTGATATGAGCTCAAGTCATATAAATGACATCAAACAATTGTTCAGCATCTCTCCTAACATTACAATACTGCAGCCTTCGACATCTATGTGGGTCTTTATTTTTTTTCATGCAATTGTGATCCTTAATAGTTTCTAAAAATTAATCCTGTGAAGCAAATAATAAAAAAAATTTGGAATCAAGCAATTGAATATCAGGGCCACCTGTATATCTGAGAATTATGAACTAACTGGGTAAACTTTAAAGCTTTCAAGACTCATTTCTTTCACATCTCTACATCCTATGCTTTCAACATTCAAAATCATCTTTTGAAATTGGAATCCCTTTGATAAATTAATACCAAAAAGTCTCTGTTTGGATGCATTCAAGCTATACCCTTACTTCCCTCCAGACAATACTTTCTTGTTAAACGAAAATATTTTCTTGTTAAACTGGAAATTTGTTATATCTGATCAAATAAAATTTGTAACTACACTTGTTAACTCCTTGGAAAAATGTGTTGATTACACACATGCTAACAAACTGAATCATGCATCCAAACTTTTTATACTGGTACAGGGTATTTAATCTAACTATGTAGTATTTAAAATAAAAATTCTCTAAATTTAATGAGTGCATACATGATGACATGTATGCACTCATGATCAGCTTCAACTAATGTGTGCACATCTTTGGCAGCTCCAGTGTGGCCAAGCAAAGCTTTGATGCTACTGCTGCAAATTGTTGCCAGGTGCTACCTCAGTGTGGTCGTACCCTTAAGTAATGTCTACAGAGCACCGGGTAAAGTGCAATGATGGCACTATTCCCCTATGTAGGCTAATGCTCTTCATTTTGTACAAGAAGCTTAGAAAGAAATGAACAAGAGAGATACACATTATACAGCAATCATTCAACTACTGAACAAAAGGGCTTCGCTGATACCAGGAACACAATGAGCTTTCACCTGAGGGAAATTCACATATATTTACCTCTAAGACCTATATAGTATCAGTTGGCTGTTACCGTACTTTATTTGGTAATGGTTAATGCCCATAGATTAAAGCTAGTAAAATAGGTGGATTTTTATTTGGGGGAAAACGTGAAAGCTTAATCTCTCACATATGTCTCTAATCACTATAGCAAAAGACAGCAAATGATGAAATAGTTTTTACCTGAAAAAGGCAATTAGTTTGCCATGTTTTCTTAGAACTGGCTTCGTTGGGGCTTGAGCACCCGAGTGGAGTGTGTGATGTTGATGCCCAGCAGCTACAGCAGGCTGAGTTCTGGCTGGTGGTAGAGTTAAAGTTTGGGGCTGGATTGTCTGTGGAACCTAATATATAATAAAAAAGGCTCATAAATACCTGGCAGAAAAAAAAGCATAAGTATCTGATGTTCACATCAAGATACTACGTAGTTCGTTTTTATTACTGAAAGGAAATATTCATCACCATACATAAAAAAAATGGTGCAGAATTATGCAAGAGTCAAATCAAATAAGAGAGAGAGAGCTTACCTTATCACCAATGACCTGGACACACTCACAGGGGAAGAAGCCCACCTGGAAACCTCTCTTTCCCCTCCACCATATCGACTCCTCAGGAGGTGGCATGTCGATCACACTTATCATGTCGCCCACCTTGTAAGAAATGAAAGTATAGAAGCATTATGTTATAATCATCACAATTAACTACAGCAAAACTCTGATGTCCAACAACATGCTACAATGAGGCAATAATATCAATTATGTTAGCAACTACGTATATAGAAAAAAAATTTGAGTAAATACTGGTACAACAAATCCTAGAGAGGTCAGATAAAAACATGAGAACATCTATGCCCATGAGCATAATAGCAAGTTTAGAGGTAGAGGACAACACTTTGTGGTAAAAAAAAAGAAGTAAATTCAGTCACAACCCAATCCAAGAGTAACTCACCTTGCACGTTTTTTTTTTTGTGCATATGTTACTGAAGTATTTTTCCTCAATTTTTCTTCCTTAAGCATACCATTTTTATCACTTGGTACATTTTGTTTAATCATTCATTTGGACTGAAGATGAACCCAAGGAGAGGTTTTAAAGCTTTTATAGTGTCTATATTTTATACAGAAACTTTTCACATTTTTATTATTGTGGACCCCTTAGAATACTGTAAATACTCTCGCGATAGAAAGTTTTTCCCAACTGATATCATTATTATTATTATTATTATTATTTTTTTTTTTTTTTTTTGCTCTATCACAGTCTTCCAATTCGACTGGGTGGTATTTACAGTGTGGGGTTCCGGGTTGCATCCTGCCTCCTTAGGAGTCCATCACTCTCCTTACTATGTGTGCCGTTTCTAGGATCACACTCTTCTGCATGAGTCCTGGAGCTACTTCAGCCTCTAGTTTTTCTAGATTCCTTTTCAGGGATCTTGGGATCGTGCCTAGTGCTCCTATGATTATGGGTACGATTTCCACTGGCATATCCCATATCCTTCTTATTTCTATTTTCAGATCTTGATACTTATCCATTTTTTCCCTCTCTTTCTCTTCAACTCTGGTGTCCCATGGTATTGCGACATCAATGAGTGATACTTTCTTCTTGACTTTGTCAATCAACGTCACGTCTGGTCTGTTTGCACGTATCACCCTATCCGTCCTGATACCATAGTCCCAGAAGATCTTTGCCTGATCATTTTCTATCACTCCCTCAGGTTGGTGCTCGTACCACTTATTACTGCAAGGTAGCTGATGTTTCTTGCACAGGCTCCAGTGGAGGTCTTTTGCCACTGAATCATGCCTCTTTTTGTACTGGTTCTGTGCAAGTGCCGGGCATTCGCTTGCTATGTGGTTTATGGTTTCATTTTTCGTATTGCACTTCCTACATATGGGAGAGATGTTATTTCCGTCTATCGTTCTTTGAACATATCTGGTTCTTAGGGCCTGATCTTGTGCCGCTGTTATCATTCCTTCAGTTTCCTTCTTTAGCTCTTCCCTCTGTAGCCATTGCCATGTGTCATCGCTGGCTAGTTCTTTAGTCTGTCTCATGTATTGTCCGTGCATTGGTTTATTGTTTATTATTATTATTATTATTATTATTCTTATTATTATTATAGTATTATTATTATTATTTTTATTATTATTATTTTAATTATAACCAATAATGGGTGTACATTCTAGTGGAGCAAGTTGAAAGGTTATCCACTTGCATAGGAAGTGTCTAAAGAATAGACAATGTTCCAAATACATCAGAACTTAAAAGAACAAAAAGAATGTTGCAAATGCATAAGAAATTAAAACAAAAATATGAGTATAATATCAAAGTTATACACCAGAAAAGATTACAATACATAATTATGAATTTATGACTAATAATAAATAACCATTCTGTTTATTAACAAATAATAATCAGAACTGGTTAACAAAAATATAGCAATATATAATTATAAAAAAATACAAGCAAAAAATATGTCAACTAAGATTTTAAGTATATCACAAAACCCAAGGCTTGAAAGCCAAGAGTACAGAAAGTATGGCACAGATCACCGGTTGAGAACACTAGCTACAAGCTAGCTAAGACCAAACAGCCACGAAACCGCAGCTTATATACTTAAAATAATTATTCAAAAGATAGCTAATGTGCGTAGTTGTTTCATATCCACTAACTGTATATAATAATAATAATAATAATAATAATAATAATAATAATAATAATAATAATAATAATAATAATAATAATAATAATAATAATAATGGAATCCAGCATAATCTACTCAGTTACCTTTGATGTAAGTGTGTTCTAAAGAAGCTTCCAATGATTCCACATGACCACACTATGTATATTCACAGAGAATAAAATTCCTTTAAGATACGAAAAAGTTAAGAAAGAAAAGGTTAGGGGAGAATGAGAGAAGAAACACTGAGCACAAGGTAGAAAATAGCTGGCACCATTAGTTCCTCCAGCTTAAATCAACTTTAGTGTGATATTTTGAAACAAAATTGATTGACAGGCATACAGTACTTTTACTAATGAAATGTGTACAATATACAAACTCCAAAGGTGGAAAAGCAAGCAGACATACTGTGACCCAGATTCGAAACAAACAATTAAAGCCGTTTGTTTTGTTAAACACAGCTGTTCAAAACTTTTAAAAATAAATAAATAAATAAATAAATGGAAAACTGAACAGGATGTCAGTAGCCTAAAATGCAACAAAATTATGGAAAAACACAATATAATTCAGCTCAATATGTATGAAGTTTATTAAAGAATATGCTTTCAATAGTAGGCTACCCTGCACTGTTTAAATGAGAAAAGACAGCGGCTTTCACGACCATTATACTTCAATGACACATTTGCAGACCTACTCAAAGTGTTACCTATAGTTGCCAAGTGAAAGCCTCTGGATATAGTATCGGCGAGGAAAACGTCCAACATCACACGCTTATTTATAGTTAGTCCGTTGCCTATTATTAATTCTACTTTATTTACTCTTGTTATTTTATTTCTAGAATGCATTAGCAACACAGTCCATTCTTTCGAAACTTCCTATGCAAGTATATGTAGAAGTCAAATCTCGCCAAAGAAAAAAAAATTATCGAGTGTTTACTGTTAAACCTGTCTAAGCACTAGATCTCATATAGCCTAGCCATCCACCTAGGATGAGGAAAAAAAGAAAGAAGTCAAATGCTGGTTTAAAATTGGCTAAGTAAAAATGACTATCAAAACAACATTTTACTGCCCCAAAAAGATCTAGTGATTGTCATTATTCCCTCATTTATTGTAAGTGAAACATTCTATCTATCCTGGCACTTTAAGGTAAAATCTGACAAATTAATTTCTTGCACAAGAAACGAATCAATAATTTCTTGCTAGACATGAATCAAGAACTTTCCGTACTTTTAAGCTCGTGTTGTATGTATTTTCACTATCGTTAATTGTGCAAAAACACTCGCTTTTGTGCTTCCCTTAGTCCCTTAGTTAATCATTACGGCGGCATCCCACTGAAAAATCGGGGTTTTACAGTTGGGAAATACCAAAACGAGAGCATGGCACAGCGGGAATGGCCAAATTACACAACTCACATGATAAGCAGCAGAAACTTACGTGGTTGGCGATTGTAATCGTTAACAATCAAAACAAATTTTAAAGACGAAACTTTCGGCACAGCCAATTACAGAGGTAAGTCTTGACCCAACTTGGCTTACCTATGCAAAGAAATTTAGCATACGGTCATCTAAAGCATGCGCAGATCGTACTTTCGTATGCTGCGGTAAAAGGATATTATTATTTTTTTAAAATAACTGTTTAGAGCATTCTCAATGTAAAACTTTTATTTTGAAACCAATAAGAGAAACAATGCTTTGCAAGGGCATCAGTATTTACCTTATTTAAAATTTCCGCTCTCTGCAAACACCAAATGAATTCGAACACTTGGTCTATAAAAATATGGCTTATTTTGATAAACACTTGTTAAGTCACCTTCATCATTGCCGAAAACCCCTTGCATGTTACAACACTCAAAAGGGAACCAAAAATAAATGTGCTTAATGGCCATATGCTACATTTTCTCTTATGCAGATGAAAAAATCACATGACCATTACGAAAATGTGTGTAATAAAATCTACTTAGGCTTCAGATTAAATCCCCCCCACCCCACACACACAAAAGAGGAAATTGCTAAAACATTAAGATATTTCAGCTACCAATACAATATCTACGTCTCTTGATAATGTTGGGTGCTTGTCGCTGATATATTTTGTTTGTTTGTTTGTATGGTGTTTTTACGTTGCATGAAACCAGTGGTTATTCAGCAACAGGACCAACGGCTTTACGTGACTTCCGAGCCACGTCGAGAGTGAAATACACCACTCTAACCCCTCAGTGGAATGCCCGAGAATCGAAGTCGCGGCCACTGAGGTGGTACGCCAACACCATACCGAATGACCACGCCACTGAGGCGCTTTGCTGCTGACAGAGGCAGTGCAAATGTTTCATTGATCAGATACAGAAGCCAAAAATAATGATCTGCAATTGCCATATGAATGTTTATAATCAGATGAATAAAAGTGAAAATGATAGTTTGATGGAAAAAGTCTATTTCAACTCACTAGAGATCACTTCGGTTCAATTCAGACCTTGGAACTTCTGTGGGAGAATTACGACGCCAAGAAGACCGGCCGGTGAAGGTAATGAATGATACGGTATGGGAAGAATTTAGATTATTAGAGAACCCATTCACTAATAAAAATGAGGGAACTGAATATGATAAAAAAAAATAAAATAAGACGCGGCATTATCTATTGGGAATGATGGATGACAGCAAGTGAAATACTGATGAGGCCTCTGAGTATTTGGAAAGTATTGTGTAAAATTTGGAAACTGATACTCTTCTTATGAAACATTAATTGAAGTATCAGAAGGAAGTGTGTTAGATCCAATCCCATTTTGTTTGCATAGAACTGGGTTGTCAAATGCACAACACATATCGGATGAAGTTCAAGCTTTTTGCAGACGACGCTTGATTAAATTCTCCATCAGTGACACTGAAGATGTCACAGGGCCATGATGGTGGGAGATCGACAGGGAACTCTGCTTTACTGCTACCTCCTATAAGTATCCTCTTTGCTTTTCACTCTCTTATGCACTAAAGAAGTATTATACAAATTATTAAAAAAAAAATTATTCACATAAAACAATTAAAAAAAATGAAAATAAAATTCTCTCTCTCTCTCTCTCTCTCTCTCTCTCTCTCTCTCTCTCTCATCTCGCTCTCGTCCTCATCTCTCTCTCTCTCCTCTCTCTCTCTCGGCCTCTCTCCTCTCTCTCCTCTCTCCCCCCCCTCTCTTCTCCATCTCCGTTTATTGGACATATCAGTGCCATTATTCACTGAAGGCTAGAAAGGAGTTGCAACAATACACACGTAGTATTGGGTCAACGCAAAGCTCAATTCATTTAAAATCATTTTCCAATCCCTCCTATTGTTTCCATCCATTCCAAAAGCAGCAGGCCTGAGTCTTACAATATCCAAGGAAGGCATTAAAGACGGGTTACCACAAGCTGAAGGCCTAAAGGGTCCAGGTTATAAATGATAGTCCTCATACCTATATGGAAGACGACGGAGTCCTCTCGTCCGTGGCCTCCCAGACAGGCAGACAGACATTCGCCACAAAACAAACCAACAACAGCTGACTCACTCAGAGGGGTTTCACTGTACCCAGCCCAGCCACACTCCCTTCCCCCTTCCCCCTTCCCCGCCCTTGTCTCCCTTCACCAAACGCCGCACACCTTTCTCTGACTCTCTTCTGCCTAACCTCATGACCCCTGCACTTAATCCCTTTAAATTTCTCTCATTCTATATTCATATGTTTATACACATTTATAATGTGTATACATATATGTGTGTGCGTGCGTGTATCTATATGTGTCTATCTGTGTGTGCACATGCAATGCCCGATTTTGGTCAGGGACATGACAAAAAGGGGGTCGTGATGGAGAAGGAGAAGGGAGTGATAATTGGTGCCGTATTCTCAGTCTAAGAATCTGTGATCCACTTCCCCGTCGCACATTTTATCCTTGGACAAATTTACTACGTTGGCAACTGAATGATATATGGTAATTTCATTCCTTTAATATTTCCAATAATTTCCATAATTTTCGCCCCTTGAAAGTTAGTAGTTGCGTTTGGTCAATAAATGACAAATAATTTCGTGTGACTTGCATATGTCATCCGTCATTCTTGCTGGTATCCTCGAATATTTGCTACTGTTTCAGTAAGTATGTTGTTCATCATCTTAGCATCTTGTAGACTTTATCTTAAATACAATTGGGTTCATGAATTTTAGGTCCACCATGTTGCTAATTAATATCGTTACTTCATTAAAATGACTTTGCCAAGAGTTGTTTGCCACGTGTTTCAACGCTCCACAACTTTGGTTGGGAGGCAGCGTTGCCGAAACCCAAGTCGTGAATGCAACTACGCCAGTGGTTAAGGCTATTCTAGACGCTAAATCAAATATCTAAATTTGGTTTGCGAAACCTTTGCCTAAAAGGTTCTTTTTCTAATGAAATTATTCACCCGTTATCCTCCCCATTTCATTCCATTTTCGTATCGGGACGAATCGAAACTTGCGTGACTTTTCTACACCTCTAGTCTAGCTCCTCTCGACCGCCCTCGTGGCAGGCAACCGATTCCATCGCCTGTGAGACTTTCCTTTGAGGAACAGCGGATGCACTCTTTCTCTTCCGTCTCTCACTCATTCCCTCCAATTACGGCAGTAACCTCAATGCCCTTTCGCCAGTTCTCCACTTTGCCATGATCTCCACCTACCTACCGACGATTATTTTCATACATTAAAAACACATTCAGACCATAGATTTTATACGCTATTAAAGTGCTACTTATGACAGCATCCACCTATATCATTCACTCTTGATTTCGTCAGCTTTAGCTTAGAAAATAAAATAAAACCGATTATTAAACAAATCCAAGAGCAGAGTTAAAATAATGAAAGAGAGAGAGAGAGAGAGAGAGAGAGAGAGAGAGAGAGAGAGAGAGAGAGAATTCACTGACACGAATACGGTACCAAAAGGCATAATTTTTTACGATCTTTCGTTTCCGCGTGATCGGATTAAATGAACAAAGGCAAGGTAGTTTTGTTGTACAATATAAGTTTACCTAATGGCCAATTTTGGATTCACGCCCCTCATTATCTTTGTTTTCTGGATCTCTCTGTCTTTGCATCAAACCGACAGGCCGACAGCGCTCCAGTGTGAGCTTGCAAGCCTAGAGTTCAGAAAATCATAATTCCTATCCTCGGCGAGAGAATATCTCGGCATCTCTTTAGTTTCCATCTCCAAAAGGAGAAACGTTCGACCTTTTTCAATTCGGAAGCACCTCAAACCGAAAAAGGTCGTCTCATTCATTGAGTTTTTATTAGCATGGAAAGTGAATATAAAGACCACCTTTCCACATTGCGTATCTCTACAGCAGTGTAGTAGTTAAGCTGTAATAACAGACTTTGCAAACAGGAACTGCGCTTTTCTTTCAAAAAACGACCATAGAAGATTTCTCTTCCATAATCTGGGAGCTTCTCCCCTGACTAACAAAGATTTTGCACCGCTTTGTTTACATGTGATATGAATTCTTTACCCCGTCAAATTTCGATTATCTACTTTCGGATTCCTAATCTCATACCTATAACATGCACACACAAAATTAAGAGCCATGAGCTATTTGCACAGTGCTGACGAAAACACTACAGGAAACCAACAGCAACAATAATATAGCCAGTTAAAATATACACAAATACCTTCACACAAAAAACATTTACTTCTTCCTTCCGGCCATCGTACCTAAAAATATCGACGCAAATTACAGCAAGACAGGTAAAGGTGAACGTAAACCACGGAGAGGGACATTAGCAATGGGAAAGTGAAAGTCAAGTGTGGCATCACCCGGGCGAGTTGACTGCACCTGGCACAAAGGGGTAGCACCACATTGGATTCGCCATTGCCAAGTAATCCCCAATCCACAAACCCGGATGTTGATTTTCCCAATGGGGATCAAGGCTGCGAACGAGACAGCAACCCAATAATCACCGATGCTCGGAATCAGCACTAAGAGATTAACTTTATGATAATTTATGGAGATGACAAAAGGTCACGTCAACAAAATTATTCGTTTTCTCTTCCAGGGGCTGCTCCAAATGACGCTATCCTTCCCTTCTCAGCACTGATTTTCGCTTACTCGGGGAGTAAGCCTACAAACTACTTTGTTGTTGTTGTTGTAGTAAGGAAGGGGGGGGGGGGGGGTTATGAAATCCTAAAAAGGACTGAAAAGGTGTTTCGCGTTGAATTAAAGATGCAGGAATTTTAGGATAGGATATCTATTACAATGAAACTATAAAAAAAGAAGAATGTGTATGTTAAACAGTACAGACAAATTATTTCTAATAAAATATAGCGTATTAATTTTCCTTTTCGGTAGCGAAATAAGGATCTATTTGACTGTAGATTTTAGCACGTTCTATTTTACATTAAGAATATAATGTTTACCACTTACGCGTGAGGGGAAAATCTTGCACGTGTCCCGAGTAAGCTGGAGGTCGGATCACGCCTTGTTCTGAATGGGGCCGATAGCCCTATGTCAAACCCATACAGAAAATTTTACTAAGAAAGCGGACTACATACCACATGAATAAAATGATGCACTTATGTCTACAGACTATGTACTATACAATGAAGAGATTTGGGAACTTTCTGAATAGAAGAAACTAAGTTAATAAAAACCACAGCTACTTGAAATTTTCTAAATTTTTTCCAATTATAACTATCTTTTTTTTTTAACATATTTCAACCATAATATGATGATTAGTTGTGATACCAAAACCCATGATTAGTTGACTTATAAATAGACTAGTAGAGGGTGCTGATAAAACCTTGCAGAAATGGTCCATTGCAACAAAACTCGTTACGCAACTCAGACCACAAGTGTCTGGATGGAAAGAACAACATTCTCAACCAGCCGCGACGAATCATAAAGCGCCTAATGTAAGTGAACGTCTACTAGGAAATAACGTAGTTATGAAGAACGTGACGTAAAAATAAAAGGCTGGGAATTCAAATAAACTCAAAAACTACACGCTGTACACAGATTTTTTCCTCAGAGTTAAACCACTTTATATTATATATCTATAATAGGCGATGCACAGAAGACATTTAAGGCGTCCAAGTGTAAAGTGTGTAAAGAGTGCCAATCACTAAAGTTAAGGTATGTCACAGCTTCCTCCTCTAACTTTTACTTTCCTCCAAGTTATGCAGTTCAGATCTTAACACAGAGATATATTGGACAAAACAAACTTGTGAAACAGAGACATTCAGAACCATTTTCAGACTGCCTCTTGTAATACTCGACCAACGGTACTACTGAGGGATGAGTACCAACACCAGTAACGTGAAGTGTTGTGCGACTCATTTTTTTTTCTCCCGCAAATATTTTCATGTTCACCAA
The DNA here is from genome assembly GCF_015104395.2 of Macrobrachium nipponense. Taxonomy (NCBI): domain Eukaryota; kingdom Metazoa; phylum Arthropoda; class Malacostraca; order Decapoda; family Palaemonidae; genus Macrobrachium; species Macrobrachium nipponense. Next base: position 103,892,212 of record NC_087202.1, on the reverse strand, counting down.
ATATATCCATTAACACGAACACATTTAAAATACTGTAACTGGTAAAAAAAAAATCCATTTAAAATACTGTAACGATATACATTTAAAAGATCCTGCCATATACAAATTAAAATGTTTTAAAATGAATATTCTGTCTTTTGTAATGACAGGCGACTTAAGAAAATCAAGACAGAAGCTACTGGGACATTCTTCCTTTATATATGGCGAGAAAAGTTTAAATGTGTAAAAAACTTCAGAACCTCGTCTCATATTGAAGCAAAAACCACCGCCACTATCAAGTCCCATTACAATTTCCGAAAAGTCACCAATCCAATCTTCTTTGATATTAAGACATTTCTTTTTTTCTAGTAATTCTGCCAGATCAACCATGCAATTCCTGGCTCCGAGTCTCCTGCCCAACAAGACTACTTGATTATATATCCTTTCCGTCACCCTTCCATTTCATTTTCCCTAAATAACATGACCATTTCAAAAGTTTACAATAATTCTTTTTCATATTTGCTAAGCATTTTACCATACAGGCATAACAGTTTTCCCACCCCTGCAACCATCCTTTCTCTGCATATGAGATGCAAACACATAAACGTGACCCAACCCCTCATTCTTCTATTGCATGCACTATCGTGGTCTTGAGCCAGCTTTCACAAAAGGAAAATATATTTACACCCCTTTACATATATACTCCACCTACCACCTGCTTCACTAGAGAATCTTCTGTGCCACAACTTTTGTCAAGCCCCTTTCCCTTCCTTGCCTCAATCACACTGACATTCGTCATGACACTCAACCATCATCAGCTACTGTTCAACTAACTGTCGTTTATACTGTAAAATTCATTTACAACTCTGAAATGTAGGAATACTAACGGTAATCAATGCCGACAATAATATATGCACACAAGATACCGTGTTTGAAATCATATGACACATGCGGCACAAACTAAATAATAGTGCAATTATGAATGATACCATGTGACAAGACCAGCTTTTTTTTTACCATAAAAAGATTCACAAGTGGAAAAGTCGGACATTGAAAAATGACAGGGACTGACTAGCCGTTAAGGACTGTCACAGGTAAGGCCAGTGTTTATGAATCTTGGGGGCAGTATTCTCGCTTCTCGTCATACTAATTAGGATCTCTCACATCTCCCTTCCGATTTTGAACTACGCTACAAAACCCTTTCTAATAAACACGATCATAAACTTAATGTGTGTGCGCTCGCGACACATGCACGGCTTATTAAAAAGTTTGTGTGACGCATGCACAGCTTATCAAACAGTTTGTCAGCTTCTACCTCCCAACAACATTCAGTATCTGTAACTGACATTTAACCAATGAATATCTGAGTTCAATGGTAACAACGCTCACAATGTTGCCTTACTCGCTCTCCGAGTATCACAAAGTGTAAGAGAGTTAACATTGTAATATTATACGAAGCTAAGTCTACGACGAAGTGTTTTCTCTTAATATTTCTGAAAGCGAGCATAATCAATTTCATTAAACGAAATTAATATATGCAGCTGCTTAATCGATGGACATTTTAAAATAACTTGAACCTTCAGGAGGTCAGCATCTTCACCGAGGAACAAGAAACACTCCCAAGTTTCCAGAGAGATGAATCTAACTTCAAGAACGGCAGATTATGTAACAAAAGCTTCTCGAGTTTCTGCCAATGTTAAGGAATGAATTCTGACTTGCAAGGAGGGCAGTGACTTAGGCATGTCCTGAACGCATGGGCTCTGATCCCGGTGGGAAGCTGAACCTCCAGAAAGACAACGCATGGGCTCTGAACCCTGTGGGTAGCTGAACCTCCAGAAAGACATTTAAGTCGTTGAAAATAACGGTTCTCTGGTCACTGCTCCGATATGAAAACTTGTGGGATCTGATCAGTTTGAGGATATCTGATGCCACTGCGATAATCCTTGGGGCATAAATTTTCATCTTATTTATTTTTTGTGCTGGCACAAAAAAACTGACAAAAGGATGTTTTCTACCTTTTTAATTCGAGAATTGGAACTCTTGACAAACTCACTAAGTACCTCCAAAAGATGAAACCTGGGAACCACAATTCTCAGAGAGTAACAAGAAGCTGAATTTAGCAAAGAATCGGTGGCAAAGGAGGCTGATAAGTGTGTCTCAGATCTGCTCTGGAAAGCAATCAGCAATTTCAGTCTCCTGATAACGAGGACATCAATATTCTCCCAGTCATTCGCGAAGAGCACAGGCGAACCAATACAGCGCCAGGTACAGATGCCAAGAGAAACTAAACTTCAAGAAGCCTTCCCATTTGAATATTCCCGCTTTCCTTCCCGCCTTCGTTGCTTTCCTCATTAACTTCAATATCAGAGGTGAACTGCCATTTTGGCCGTCAAGGAGAATTAGGTATGTAGGTTCGTTTTACTTGATGATATTCTATTACCGAGGAAGGAAGGAAGGAGAGAGAGAGAGAGAGAGAGAGAGAGAGAGAAAACTCAATAATTTCAATACAGCCACAGAGGAATGGTACTCTCACAACCAAAACATACGGAAACAAACTTACAAAGGTTGTAAACCTCTCTCCGTATTTCAAACTAAACTGCACACATGCATTATTAACTAATGTAAATGTCCAAATAAATACATATGAATGAATATAAGTAAAAAGAGGAGCTTCCAAGACCGCTCCATACCTGACATAGAATGGAAAAATTTGAGCGTAATCAGTAAACCATAATAAAAGTTCCCCTCGCCTCGTGAAAAGCGCCATTGTTAAGAAGGTTAAAGTTGCCCTTCTCAGAAAACAAAACGACCCTCCATCTTCTTCCATGAGAAGAGAGAGAGAGAGAGAGAGAGAGAGAGAGAGAGAGAGAGAGAGAGAGAGAGAGAGACTTTTTGTTTACTTTCATTCGAAATATGGGAAGAACATAGATGAACAGACATGGGCGCTCTAATGTAAGCAATCCCTATGAATTATTATTTTTATTATTATTACTATTATTATTATTATCATCATCATCGCAAGCGTCACCTGTCTCAAGACTTTTATCCGTCGAGACGTGTGCGTGTTTCTAACTGGCTGCTGTAGGACTAAGAGAGAGAGAGAGAGAGAGAGACGGAGAAGACCGACGAGACGATCGACGTGAGAGAGTTGATAGAGAGAGAGACGAGAGAGGAGAGGGATAGAGAGAGAGAGAGAGAGAGAGAGAGAGAGAGAGAGAGAGAGGCGTTTCAATGTGCTACTCGAGTGGAAAACTTATTTGCGTCAAATTTTCTTTTCTGCGATTATGCAACTATTGGACCTTCAAAATGTACTTAAAATATAAACGGTAAGACTCAATTTACTGTAAATTTAGCGGATTTCTTCTTATAGTGTACCATCTGCACAAGAGCTCATTCAACTATCCAGGCGAATACAATGGAATAGTGTACAACACTGAAAATATGTTTCACAATGATTTACTTCAAACAATCTTTCAGTAAGCGCTACATTTTATATATGGACCTAGCATTCTATTTTCAAATCTATAAATCTATTAATCACATTCTGTTATTATGCGTTATTAACCGCTAAGCCTTGTGATTTAAAAGCACCTAAGAATTTCGATACAAATATGACTTTTCCTAAAACAGCACATTCCCGACCGTAATGACAGCGTCATTGAAGCTATCATCCACGATACAATGACGATTTTAGAACTATCTCTACATCTGCCTTGATCTGATCAGTCTCGTCTCACGAAACCGCAGTGATGGAATGTCGAGGAGAGAGAGAGAGAGAGAGAGAGAGAGAGAGAGAGAGAGAGAGAGAGAGAGAGAGAGAGAGAGAGAACAATAACAGACATGGAAAAGGGATTTTCTGCTCTTGGCCAACAATAACATTTTCTTGGCACTCTTACCCTCTCGGTACTAGAGGCTCCCTCTGGACTTCTATTTCTTCAGAACATTCCACGATTTCTGAAAACTAGAAGCCATGGAGACTATACACACACACACACACACACACACACACACACACACACACACACACACATATATATATATATATATATATATTATATATATATCTATATATTATATATAATATATAATATATATTTATTTATTTTGAACGCTCAGCTTTCCAGGGGGGATGCCACCTCCTTCACGTTCGGCGTCTCAAAGTGGTTTGAAGTAGAACATGAAAACTCTGCTCAAGAAGAATCGCACCGAGAGCCCCTAAACTGACGTTGAGTGGACCACATCTAAATGACAGAACAATGACAATGCAAATTCCATAAGCCAAGATGTCGATAGGCCTTCATCAAAACTACTCGGATCCCAAACTTGACCCTCACACTGGGCCCGAGGGCGGGTCAGTGAGGAAAGCGCCTTCCCACAAAAGGGCGCTACAAAATATGGAAACGAAGAGAGAGAGAGAGAGAGAGAGAGAGAGAGAGAGAGAGAGAGAGAGAGATTTTTTTGCTGCTGAACGAGGGTGCTCTTACTTTACACTAAATTTTTATAATCATTTCGACAGTGTCTGCTTCAATTCACTAACTCTTGGAAACAGATTGTTTTAATCTGTAAGTGCGTGTAAGTGTATTAGTGCTTGTGAAAACTTCCCGAGAGAGAGAGAGAGAGAGAGAGAGAGAGAGAGAGAGAGAGAGAGAGAGAGAGAGAGAGAGAGAGAGCATTTTTCGCGTGACGGACGCTTTCTCTGTTCACAACCAGGAGACAACTAAGAACAAGGAGGCGGAACCCAACTATACAACAGACTTACCATTGTTGCTGTCGACGGAGACTCCTGAATGACATCCCTGGAAATTCAACGTCGGGCTAAATCACGCATCCATCGGTCGACATGACTTCTGAGCTCCGATCACATTATCCCACGTTCTTCTGGTCCATCTTGTGTAAGAGGATTAGGGGAGCGCACACAAGGAGCGGCCAGGATACTTCTCGTGGGGGCGCGAGTCTGTTTGATTTTTTTGTGAGATGTGTGGGCGCGAGTGGGCGTGCCTTTCCAACCTTGCTAAGGGGCCAGGCGTGCCCACTATTCTCCAGCCCACGCACTTCGACCTGGGGTTACTTTACACTCGTCTGATTATAACCACCGAATTCTTATCCTCTCCCTCTGCATGGGACAGGTGTGCACGAGACACCGAACAAGAATTTTTTGTCTTCTTCTTTTCGATGACAATTCCTTGATATGGTTCCTTTCGGTTTCCTTCAAAGACCATATATGCCTTTCTACAACACCATGATATCCAAGATTTTCAGTTGGACCAGAGTAACTTTCTGGACGATATTCCAAGTCATTTACAAATATTCCTGCACAGAAAATAAGACTTTATCTATTTGGAAAATATCTTTGATGAGAGAGAGAGAGAGAGAGAGAGAGAGAGAGAGAGAGAGAGAGAGAGAGAGAGAGAGAGAGAGCTGACAATGGCAAGACGGTGATTGTGACGCTGAACGGGCGTACAGGTGGGCCCGCCTTTCGGAAGTAGTGTAGCCACCAAATACACGTTCGGTCGCCACCCACTTTTTTTTTTTTTTTTTTTTTTTTCAATCTTCTTACTTCGTCTCACATCACATCCCGCCACAGATTCCCAAGACTTCCGCTGTCTTTTCTATAAGCCTCATAAATCTTCACTCGATCAACCAATCTCTGAGAAAAGGAAACAGCGCGCTATTCGTGGCCATTACCCACACCCCCCAAAAAAAAGTAAAATAAAAATAAATGAGGTCCATCTTTCACCTCGAGGTGTTCATTTGCCTAAACTTGACGTAAACAAGGCGAACATTTAGAAAAAAAAAAAAATCCTCTTCACCTAATCTAGACATTCGTTTTTTTTTCGTATCCAACATCTTTACCACGCTGAATCCATAGAATAAACAACATTCAATACCCTATTCATAATTTAAATTATTTCTCCCTCAGTTATGCCTTATTTCTTGATCAATGCACACATAAGCAATTGTAAATAAAAATATATATACTATATATAACATACATGTTATATATATCGGGTGTACTGATCAAGAAAATAATGCAACTGAAGGAAAATTGTTACGAGACAATTGGGTGAAATTTTAAGAGCAGTTTATAATGAAAAAAAAAAAAAAAAAAAAAAACAACTGTATGGCGCAGATGGATCAGGAGAAAATTCTATAATAGATTTGACAGCGATGCATATGGCTTTAAATGTCGTTTACACATTACACACACACACACACACACACGAGAGAGAGAGAATGTGCTAAAGACTCCATTGACGGCGTGGATATCAACACCAGCGGTGAAAATGGCGGGCCACTATTGGCATAAGGCGAGAACGGGTTCCGGGAGAACGAGAGGCCACAGAACTTGAATAGGTGTGTGTGTGTGTGTGTGTGTGAACGCTAATAGGCGAGGTGGGGGGGGGGGGGGTCCCCCAAGATGTTACCCAGCAATCGTGAACAACATACATGCCTGAGTAAAACTCAGGTATTAATTGTAATTTCAGGTTATCATTATAGTTAGGAATTATTCAAGCCGTATATTCCAAGTCTTCACAATTAATGGACGGTCCTCTAGTATGCAGTGGAATTTCATCTGAAGGCAGCGTTAAATGAGACACTTCCGAGCACAAGGCTTTAATCCCTTTTTTCTATGAAAAGTGCACCACCAACTCGCAAACACAAGATAAAAGATGATTTGTAGAGCACTGAAGATCCCAAAAAAGGAAACGCCCTTACTGCATTTTTGTATTAGCATTTCCACAAAACACCTGGTAGGTAGCAAGAAAGACAAAGTCATTCTTTCCAGCCAGTTAGAGCGGAAAGTTAAAATGAGACCATTGCATCTTTCCTCTTTCCTCCCAGATATAAAACGAGGTATAATTGCCTCTCCTTCGTCAAAAGAGTGGAGATGGAAAGTCAAGGCACACGAAAATCTCGAATTCTGGCCATAAAACGGGGAAAACGGGAGGCATTTATGCAGTATAAGAGATCTCCTTACATCGGATAAGTCCCTGCAGGCAACGACTCCCCCCACTTTTCTTCCTCACGCTAACACACCCCCCCCCCCCCCCCACCCCAAAGCCTCTTCATCTCCCGAGTGGCGCGGATAATGCCCTCCACGACATCCACCAGTGGTTTTTATCCTCAGGCACAAATCTCAATCGATAAACCCACACTTGATGGATAACGTACGTTCATCAATAAGAAAGAAGGGGACACATACATAAATATATACACGGCAACTTTTTACCATATAAACATGTAATTGGAATAGCCACAATAAAGACACCTGCATGTCTTCGAAAGCTTGTACTTTATAAATTGAAGGAGCTGCAATCTAAACAAATCCGTCTCATTGCAGTCTATTGAGTAATATGATTATATACATACACAGTGAAGTTGTGGCTATTTTGTGATTATATATATATATATATATATATATATATATATATATATATATATATATATATATATATATATATATATATTGTATATGCGTTGTTTACCGAATCAACTAACCAAATTTTCATCTAAAATTCCTGTATTGGTTAAACCTGTCCGTTCATTCAGTAGTGAAGAGCCATTACACCCTTGACCGTCCCTGCCAATTTTAATTAATCTCTTGCATCAGGGCGGCTTCTCCGAGTTCCTCCCCCGTAATTATTAGAATTCGGTTAAATATGCACTCCGTCCCGAACAAGAGAGCCATAAATTCAACATTTGCCGTTCAAATGATAGCAGCTGCTTCCTATTTCCTTAATCATAAGTCAACTACATTGGGTGTCTTAGCGGCAACAGTCATACACTAAAAATGCTTCGAATTTCCTTAAAAAAATGACCACTCACCTATCACAAAATGGCTTATTACATGGACAGGCCCCTTGGATTCACTTAAGAGAGAAATTGATTGGCATTTTTCCGTCACTTATTCATGCGAACTTAACATCGTCTAAGAACTTTCCTTGATAAAGCCACATCATTTCATGTCTAGTTGGATTTCGTGGCTCCTGGTATCAATTTACAATAACCGGAACCTAAAAAACCACAAGAGAGTTGTTAACTCATACTGTTGAATCAGTAACCAATTGTATACCTGTTCGAACATGGAAATGTATTGGTTCTCCATTGTTTAGTATCTTGATTGAATTGAACTGAACATGGAATTTTGGCCAAAGGCCAAGCACTGGGACCTATGAAGCCATTCAGAGCTGAAACGGAAACTGACAGTAAAAGGGTTGATAGGTGTATTAGGATGAAAACCTCGCAGTTGCACTATGAAGCAATTGTTAGGAGAGGGTGAAATATGAAAGGAGGTACAGTAAAAGGAACGAAAGGGATTGCAGCTAGGCACGGGATGGCACGCTGCAAAAAACCTTTAGTAATGCATTTAGTGTCTTAAAAAATCTTCATGTTTGTTGATATTTAACAAGGAAGGGCTACGGACACTGATATCAACTAAAAATAATGAACGATACAAGTTTTCAATAATGAAATTATTATATAACCATCAAAGAGAGGTCTTTAATCCGGTGGAAAACCCGAGTAACATGTAATACTACTTGTCGAGTTTCAATTTGTACTACCATCGTAGATCCTGCGTGTCGTAAAAGGCGACTAAAAGGACAGCTGCTGCTTTGCAGTAGTACTGGCACTGCTGCTTTGCAGTCGTACTTTTTAGTAAAAGCCTAGGCTCACCGCCAATAGCTGTGGAATCTGATGTTTTGCAGTCGTACTTTTTAGTAAAAGGCTAGGCCCACCGCCAATAATTGGAAACTGCTGCCCCACAGTCTTAAGTTTTAGTTAAAGGTTAGGCCCACTGCCAATAACTCTGGAAACTGCTGCCTTGCAGTCTTAATTTTTAGTAAAAGGCTAAGCCCACCGCCAACAACTGTAGAAACTGCTGCCTTGCAGTCGTACTTTTTAGTAAAAGGCTAGGGCCACCGCCAACAACTGGAAACTGCTGCCTTGCAGTCTTAATTTTTAGTAAGAGGCTAGGCCCACAGCCAATAACTGTGGAAACTGCTGCCCTGCAGTCTTACTTTTTCGTAAAGGGTTAGGCCTACTGCCAATAACTATGGAAACTGCTGCCTCGCTGTGTACTTTCTAGTAAAAGGCTAGGCCCACTGCCAATAACTGTGGTTGATGACAGCAAGGCATGCGGTCGTGAAAACCTTTGCCAAACAATAGACCATGCCTGATGATGCCTTTGATAGAAGGCAGTGAAGAATGCGCATCAGGCAACCGACCCCTCAATGTATGGATAACGGTGGGAAAGAAGAAGAATCATTTCATTTATTCAGTTTACATAGTAAACTATATCATCAATGGAAGATACACTGCAAATAATTTTCTTTTCAGCTCCTGGAAACGAAAGAATTTCAGTGTTGAAGTATCTTGCAGTCACTTTTGAATCTCATTTTCTGACGCTGTTGGAGGCGGTCTTTGACATTTGCGGGTTTTAACAAATGACTTCATCGGAGCCCTCGATGTCACCTGCTCTGCGGTATGCACAGCGAGAGGCTATTTCATTTGAACTGCAACCTTATCTGCCTCCGATGACGCACACGTTCTACATGACACCAAGAGGAGAGTTTGAGTCTCCTTTGCCACGGATGAAGGGTCGCTCGCTGTTCTCCTCTTCCTCTCCGGTGTTATTGCACATACTAGGTTCCCTCTGGGGAACCGTTAACAAGCCAAAAGCATTTCAGGGCCCCCGAGTTGGTCATACAGTTGATGAAGCAGTTTATCTATAGTAAAAGAACTTATTAAACGATATCTACTGTGTTCCAATCATTTAAGAAATGCCTATTTGATATTCTGTATTATGTTATCTGTTTCTTAAAAGTTCTTTTCCTATAAACATCTTGGCACAAATAAGGTTGGTGTATTATGTTATTTTCTACCAGCTCATGAAAAAAAAAAAACTCACATTCTCAAAGACTTAAACCTAATAAGTGGGTTGCCATGATGGGAAAACAACCAATTTTGTCCAACTTAGCACAGTCTTCTAAAACTAGATAGTGAGAGTGAGTGAGTTTTAACCTTTTTAATAAACGAGAGAGAGAGAGAGAGAGAGAGAGAGAGAGAGAGAGAGAGAGAGAGAGAGAGAGAGGATCTGACGACTAAAGCATGGAAAAGAACTTCAGTGAAAAACTTAACAGAATTAAATCTGTAACCTTAAAAGCTTCATTCAACTCTCTGAAATTGACAAGTCTTGACTGTAAAGTAGTAAACAAAATGCGCGGAAAACTATATAAATACGAGGGCCACTTAAAAAGGTTTCGTTGTTACAGAGACGCCCTCAAATGATTGGCTTGATTAAAAAAATAAAATGCAAGGAAGCTTCTCACGGCGTCATAACATATATACACCAATTAAAATATGATCTCAAAATTAAGAAAAATTTATACAGATTGTCACAAAACGCCAAACTAGCAAAAACCAATATAAAATTATATGAGTATGAATTAATCCTAGTCGGAAAAGCATTAACCATCCAACCTCCATAAATTAATGTGATTTAAAGTGTGCAATTTCGCGTCCACTTGACATGTATCCTATAAATGAACCCTGCAGTTCATTTAAAGGACCCAGGGAGGTGAATGACCTTGAGACCATGCTCATATACATTCAAGTGAAAGTGGAATTAGAGAGAGAGAGAGAGAGAGAGAGAGAGAGAGAGAGAGAGAGAGAGAGAGAGAGAGAGAGAGCGCCTCAGTATGCCACTGAAGAGGCAAGGCAAGAGGGTGTAAGTCAATCGAGCATTTTCAGACTTCAGCTGGGAAGTGCTTTCTCTTTCCAATCACTTTCTTTTCTCCGCCTCGCCAATTTGAACCCTCTTTATTGACAGAGGTGAGCACTGTAACCTTGTGTAACGTTTTCACTTTTACTGCTGATCATTCGAACACGCCCGCGTCCTTTTATTACATGAACATCGAAGAGATTCAATGTGACAAAAATGCTTCCCTCCCAGTTTCTCCCTCATACAATATTTGGACTGGCAATATTCACTCACTTCGGCGTTCGGGTTGCTTTTATTTGTTAACTTAGTACAAGGGCGTCTAACAGACTCTCAAGGAATGCTGGTTCGTATAGAACAATTATTGTAAAGCTGCAACAAATGATGAATACTATTACGCTTAATTCTGCGGTAACAGAAATTACACCGTCTTGGAGTGTTCGCAGTCAGCTATTGAGAGAAGTGGTGGGTTTCGGCGCTGGAAACTGTCTATGGGAGTATGCTAATGCATTGCATTTTCGCGTCGAGTCAGTACTAAAACTATTTCAGCATTCTATCGGTTTTCAGTGAAGGTAGGGAATGCCTTTTAGTGAGGCTGGAACCAGGACCGCGCCTTTACTACAGCTTTCTACTGACTAAGTATACAACTAATAGTAGAGCCTCGTGGAATGTAAGGGGCACACACGTATGAGTGGTTAAGTACAACATGAGAAAGCTATGCTTTAAAACTGACCATATTTGCGCGATAATTCAATACCCGAACTTACAGAAAGATGTTGTTTTGTTAACTAGAAATAACCATTGGTAATTCCAATGAGTATATTTCTGGCGTCGCCTCTAGTATGGAGCTTCACTACCATCATACGTAGAAACATGTCACCCCTTCCCTCCTCCCCCCCTCCCTAATGGGGCTGAACTTGGACTTCAAGGCATCAAGAGTGTCACTATTAGCCTCAGCGACCTCAAAATCTATTAATTAGACACTAATATCTCGTTTTCAGTTATTTTTAATTTTCAACCCTTTCCCAACCCGCCCCCTTTTGGTGCCTGTGATGTCTTACCCTCACAGCATTCTTTCCCAGATGCTAAATTATATGTATACCAAGTTTGGTTGAAATTGCTCAATGTGTGTCAAAGTGTATGTGGCATATGAACACATACATACATCCAATTTTAAATAGATTGTGATAATCATATTTATTAATAAAGTTGGGCATTCATTAATTATGTTATATGTGTAAAGTAACATTTCAGCTGCATGACTACAATGAAAAAAAATTATTTTGACAAGTTTTGAAGCCAAAATGATCGTATTCATTAATACCAAATAGTGTCACATTGGTACACAACAATTACACAGACCATCCAGGCGTTAGTTATGATATTCCAAATTATCAACTGTCCCTTTTATAAGCAAGAACGATAACTGTTATGGGTACAATAAAATGTTAATTTGCCAACTGCACGGCCGGTTCTGGCACTAACCAACAACTGCATTCACCTGAAAATAATCATCAGTATCAAACTCATTTGGATGTGCAAACGATCCGTGGGCTCCTTACGTTCAGGGACCTTTAATATTTCCTAAAGGCGTTACACCATCATTTCGTAGACTTAACAGGAGTAAAATTAGATGCCACTCAACTTGTGTTTCACTCCTGATTCAAAGCAGAAACATGAGTGGCGTTTCCACTTTCTCACACAATCAAATCAACACAATACCACATGGGAACAAAGGCATCACCACGACATAAAAAACTTTTCATACAAAAAATATCTCCTTTACGTTTTTCATTGTTTGGCCAAAACGAAAACGGGAGACCGATTGGCCATTTCTCCTCTCAAGAGGAACTGATTTTATTGTTTCTCCGATCAATGAAAGGCGAGTGGATCCACTGCAACACCGGCATGAGAACAGTAACGAGAATGCTAATGCCAGACGCAGCACAGCCGCAAAAGTATGAACCAAAAACAACCGCGAGGAGAAACCAGGATGAACGAGGGTTATAGTGGAAAGGGAAGTCTGCACAGGTGTGGCGCAGGTGGAAGCAGTGCCATGTCCACATCACTCCACCAACTCACACATTCATGTTATCCGTCAGTCATCAGAGAGCAGTCTGGATGGAAACTATAACCATATCTAAGGAATGCCAAGCAATCATCACAGTCACCGAACGCTGGCAAAAGAATCAAGAACGATAACCGAACCGCCTACTACTCTAGTCATGACATTCATTGCGTTCTACTATATAGGATCGATAGTAGCCCCTACAATTCACTCATGTCATCTTTCTCGCTTTACCGAGGCGAGTGTTACGCGTGGTGCACGAGCTGGTTGTCAGGTTAATTTACTGATATCAGTGCAATAACGAAGACATTTTTCATCGCTGCCTCAACCTCTGACACTTTTTTAGGTCCCGTCAAGTCGACCCGAAGAAAACTTACCCACTTACCGCGCTCGCAGCTGTTCACATGATTTTCAACGAAATAAAAGTTTCAGCAGAGGGCAAATGACGTCAGCGCGTTGGACGAGTAAAAACACCTGGCAATAAAAGCGTTTAACACTCGCCCCTTCCCCGAGTGAGAAAGGAAAGCAGCGCATAAAAAGCCGAGGGAGACACTAGCGGACGCCATCCATCAGGGTCTTACCTAACTCGTTCCTACAAGGGCCAACGATGATGAATGACACTCGGGTTGCCAACGTTTGGCTAACATTTACCGGAAGAAATAGGGAAGGATGATTTAAGAGGTTTTCCTTTTATCGACTCGTTTCCATGCATAATCCAAGTAATAATAATTTTAACTGCCTGTTGAAGAAAAGAGAGAGAGAGAGAGAGAGAGAGAGAGAGAGAGAGAGAGAGAGAGAGAGAGAGAGAGAGAGAGAGAGAGAGAGACTAAACTTGTAGTAGAATTTTTTTTTCTAAGTTTCCTTAAATTTTTTTCTGGAGAGAGAGAGAGAGAGAGAGAGAGAGAGAGAGAGAGAGAGAGAGAGAGAGAGAGCTACTTGGATTTCACCTGGAGGTATCAGGTACCGATGTTAAGAATGACACACGGTCCGGCCTTTATATCCGGTAGATCTGGAAATAGATTTCGGAAAATTAGAGTAACCAGGCGGCGATGATCAGAGGTGCTGATCAAAGAAAGACACCATCTGTTTTCTTTCATACTCAACGCAGGCAGTCACACAAACTTATGAACTTTCACGGAAAGAATTCCGAATTACGAGTGGAGGAGAGAGAGAGAGAGAGAGATCGAGAAGATGAGAAGAGAGAGAGAGAGAGAGAGAGAGAGAGATAGAGAGAGGAGGAGAGAGAGAGAGAGAGAGAGAGAGAGAGAGAGAGTACACCTAAAATTAATTACTTAAAAATTCAAATTCTGGGTTAATAAAAAAAGACGTGATTTTATCATGGATACATTTCCTGAACTTTCAAAAGGAAGTTCATGTAAGAAACATAAAATCTTGTCTGGAAGTATTTCTGGCTCCTGTGCGAATCTGTCAGCACAAATCATTCTCATACACGGTACAATACAATTTGAACAACACGTAGTACGTACACCAACCACAAATTGAAACTAAAAGGCAAAAGAATCTTTCTTTGTGCCTCGCCTTGGGAAGTTGTTCTGTACACGGAATCCAACCCGAGGTTCACAGCTGGATCTTCCTCCATCTTCTCGTTTTGTATTCTGGCAGCGTCGTCAAAACTATTATGTTTACCCAAGGCAGCACTACATATAAGGTAAGAGATAAATATATAGCTTCTCTTGCCTACCTTTCCTCTCTTTTGTGCCCAGGTATTAATTACGGCATATTTTTTTTTCCTGAGCTGGAGCCTTAAGCGTCTTCTACTTTTTGGTAAGACTCCAGTTACTGCTAAAAATTTATGTGGTGAAATGGAGAAATTGAAACACTTCATTCCATTAAGGAGAGGAGAGAGAGAGAGAGAGAGAGAGAGAGAGAGAGATGAATAATTTAATACACGATCTCACCTCAGGAAAAATGCCCCTTAAGGGATGTCATTAATCTAAACCACACGAGTATATCCGGCTGGAACAAAGTTTTAGTAACTGCAATGTACAAAAACACCTTAATATTAATATTAATAGCAACTAATTACTGATATAAACATTTCTACATAAAAAAACGCGTTTTTTCCTGACAATGCGCATAGGAATGAAAATAAGTTTTGAGAAAAATCTGAAGGGGTCCGTGGCGCCAATGTGGTCTATAACATCCAATGTATTTGTATCCATAAAAAGAACCCAGTCATACTTTGCAGACTTAAATGCAGTCTTTAAAATGCAGCCTTAAAAATATCATAAAAACACAGACCGCCATAAAACTACAAGGGAATGAATTATGTTCAGCCATAAGCCTACGAACGGCAGACTCTGCCTTCCACTTCGAGACGACGGCAGTTTGTAAATTAAGTATCTCTTCACCGTCAACAATAAGCAGGCAAAGGAAGAGGCGGCCCCCATAAGATCTCTTGACGGCATACGGGAGTGGGAAGAGTAAATTGAATACTCAACGGCCCACCCCTCCCCCCCTCCCAAAATTCTTCCCAGTGGGAGGGTGTCCCCTTTCGTAGTTGCCCCTCCTTCCTTAAAGACACGTGACTGGGTCTTGTTCCGAAACTCGCGCTCTGCATAATCAAGTGAAATCAAGGGAAGTAGCCGAGTTACTCGGGGTGTGCAGAATGACGCTTCCTCAAGTCCTCAACGAAGGAATAAACAAGTAAATAATGCACCGAAGCAATCGAGTTTTCTGTACAGCGTCTAATGCCAAGGCCATCGAAAACCTTTCGGTGGTCGGTCCCGATAATGCGGTATGAGCCGTGGCATATGAAACTTTCAGCCATGGCCCGGTGGTGGCCTATTCAATAGCGTTGCCAGACGTGTGATCAAGGCTTAACTTAAACCTTAAATAAAATAAAAAATACTGAGGCTAGAGGGCTGCAATTTGCTATTTGATGATTGGAGTGTGGACGATCAACTTACCAATTTGCAGCCCTCTAGCCTCGGTAGTTTTTAAGGCCTGCGGGCGGACGGACTGACAAAGCCATCTCAATAGTTTTTTTTTTTTTTCTAAATAAAACTAAAACGCGTCCACGTCAACTTGTTCCACTGCAACATTGAACAACAAATCAAATAAATGAATTTTATGTTGACTGCTAGATGTTGCTACGATTATTATGAGAGAATATAAACATCAGTAATCAGTTGACAATAACAGTAGGTCGAATACTTCAAAAATATGATTTCGTTGTATTCGGAAGGTTTTATAAACGGAAAATGATTAGGCTCTTTCATTCTTTGCCGAAATATGAGTGACACTTTAAAGTCCGTCATTTTTATATCAATCCATGGATGCCGGTCCAGTCAAATTTTGTCTCAGTTGCTCTGTAGTGAACACCCCTCGCTAGGCCCAGGTACGGCTTTCTCTAGACCTTTGTTAAATTTACCATTAAATTTACAAATCGTATTTTTAACACTGCAAAGATGACTCACGCATAAAAAAAATCAAGAATAAAATCAGGGGCAACACTGAAGGGACATCACACACACACACACGAAGTCAGACTACCTCCAGACCAGAGACACTGGATAAATCGACTCCCTCCCTCCCTCCTTCCCAGGGATGATGGGACTGGTACCTAAAGCTTGGTCAGCATGCCTTTCTCTCCCTCCTCATAGGCAAACGTCCTCATGAATATGTTATCAAAACAGAACCCTGCTTCCTCCAAGACTAGGCCACCACACATTCTGACATTTCTATCTATAAATGTTTTCATAAATAAACTGACGCCTGACGTACTTTCTCAGTGTGGAAACGAAAACTTTGTCGCCTTGCCAATTCTATTACAATCTTATTTAAGTAACTACCTTAGTAACAGACGGTGGCTATTCCGAGGAACAGATCACTCAAAGCACTGCAGGAAAGTGTTGAGGAGAGAGAGAGAGAGAGAGAGAGAGGAAAAAAATTAAAATAAAAAAATAAGACCCGCTGACGTTAGTAACGAGACTTGTATCCGACTGTTATAATGACACCAACTAATTACGCAGTAACGTGAGGAGAGATTCTGAACGGGAACCACTGACTTGGGCAAGTGTGGCTGACGTAAGGCGTTTTGCCAGCTATTGGTCGTCATGCATGCAATGAGCAATGGCTATGAAGCTGACCGACTTGCTACCGCTCTTGGATGAGGTCCACAAACGGAATTTTCAAAGCAGATTACAAGGGTATGCTGAAAAAAAAGGGTTTAATTGGCTTTCGGGGAAAATATAAACTGGGTCATTAAAATTTTGGAGATTCCTGCTCATATAACCGAAGAGGTGCATATCTTATTGTTTTCTCTCTGTCTACCTTAAAATCACCGTGTAATGGAGACAATCAACTTGAAGGCATTCCCTTCATTAGGAGATGGCTAAATAAGTAACTCGTCAGTTCTTTCTTAGTCTAAACAATACATTTTTATTCTAGCGTCATTTTCATATTTGCATTTTCTATATCACAAACAATGACTGTCTAAACTCTATGTGGGAAATCGAGCCTCGAAAGTTTCGTCCAGGGTCGTTCAAAGATTAATATTCTGAGGATTCATTAAGAATATTCTCATATGTTCAATGTAATTACTATAATGATACAAAGTATATTCTAACAAAATGTTTTAAATATTAGGCGCTTTAATGGAAATACCAAAAGGAACTAAAATATTTTCATTGAAAGATCATCCAAACGAGCCTCTTTTCAATTATAAGTAGCACATTCATTGCTTATTTCGTACCCTTATTTTCTGCTTACGAAATACAGCTGAGAAATTATTCCTTCAAGTATCAATGCAACGAACTTGACAAAACATTCAGTATAGAAGTGAATTACCGTTTGTGTAAGTGTTGCGCTCATCTTCCTTCCATAAGAGATGATACAGCTAGAAGGCAGTGAGAGGGTTACTAATGTTGAGCTAAAACAGCAAAGCACATCTGCATAGGTACAGTGGTGTGTCTCTCGGAACAAAGTACAAGAGACCCTCAAATGAACACGCAACTGAAGACTAACACAGACCCTTCACTTTCCAATGGATTCGTTATTGCACAGCAGCGCATAAAAATACTGTTGGATAAACTCTCTCTCTCTCTCTCTCTCTCTCTCTCTCTCTCTCTCTCTCTCTCTCTCTCTCTCTCCATATGATCAACAGCTAAAGAACACTAGGCATTAGTATGTAATGATGGGCAGTCCAAAACAAACTGCTTATCATAAAGCTCCTTGAACTTATTTAGCCCTCTTCTGTTGTAGCAAATTGACACAACCGAGTTTTCCTGAAGGAATACCCATATAAGAAGCCCTTCCAGTGTTAAAACATCAGCAATACAAAGGAGTAACGAGCAAAAGCAAGGTACCTTGTATACTGAGTTAATAGAGCAAGAAATTAACGTCTGTAAGTGAGAAACCACAGTAGAAACTTACGGTATCGTTTCTGTTCCCTGGAAATAGGTAGCCGGGGAGAAGTTCGCTCCTCTTGTCTAGATCTAGAAGGATCGCGTCAGCCCTACACCCAGACACCAAGCTATAATTCAGTTCTTGATGCTAAAGTTTTAAAAACTATCGGCTTAAAGAGGCCATTCTTACGTACCACTTGACAGGAGACTACACGCTTGGTAACACTGGTCTTAGGCCATAATAAAAATGAAAAGAAGGAAATAGTGGCGAGTTTGTTCACCTCGTCAGATGGGAAAGGTCGTCAAAATCTACTGGGGCTCTTCAAACACTTGGACGCTCGCTTCCATTGTCATCGCCCGAAAGACGTCGGGTCCCAGTTTTCACAGGACTTCACTTTCGTCATGAAATATTTTGAAGCCGTTTTATCCCGGCTACCTTGTGTCTCTTGGAAAGTCACATAAGAGAAGACAAACAAGCGGTGTCGTCTCGACCTCGTTCTTCCCTTCAAGGGTAACTGCCATTCACCACCAGGTCAAGTGAATCATTCGTTCTCCTTCAAATGGGAAATATACCATCAAGCTCAGCCAGGTTATTCCCCTGACAAACGATACTTGTTCAATAATAAGGCAATTAAAGGGACGCTAATTCTCGGTACTGACTCTGTACGATTTATCCAGGACTCGCTTGTTTCCTCCACTCGGCACAAGATCGTATCAGTCCAGACTTATTATTATAATTAATATTTTTTTTTGAGAAGTGGGAAAGCTATAGGAGAGCAAAATTTTCTTTTACCAAAAGTGAGCACATATTTACGTAAAAACCTTGACATCAAAATTTTGTAAAACTTAATTGGTTATAGAAGACCTCTTAGAACGGTCGATATCCGTTTCTGAAAGAGAACCGTACAAAAGGACAAAGCCCACTTCTTGACATATGAATTATAAATCAAGCTGCTCTTCCTCTCCCTTTGCTACAAGCCCTAAGAATAGGCTTCCCTTATGCAGCACAAGAGGCTTTCCCTTTCTAAGTAAGTGGGGCGAAGAGGAGAACGAGGAACGAAAGATAGAACACGGCAAGAATATCCGTGTCAGAGAACCCGGGTGATGGGATTACCTTGGAAAGACGTCATCTGAAACCAAGATGTTGACGCTATTGCTTCTTCATCTCTGGCATCGCCCCATGCCCAAGTCCCTACCCGTTCGTTATCTTCCTCCGTATTCTATTTGTTCTTCATCTTTTTTGCTACTTTTTCCTTGTCCTTATATTGAGACAATACAAACATCCATCTGTCAATTAACATAGTGAAAATTTATAAGAAGAGATGATTCCTGTGTTTGTGACATTATTACCACAAGCAAATGCAACTCTGTCTCTCGTCCTAAGAACTAACAGATTCCAAAAAGAAACATTAGAAATATAGGTATTATTAGCTTTTAGATATCATCTTCGTAACTTCATGACTAGATTTCATGAGATTTAAATATACTTATTGTGCCCGATATGGACTGAGGTGTAATATGGTTGCAACCGACCCACGGTTAACGTA
The DNA here is from genome assembly GCF_015104395.2 of Macrobrachium nipponense. NCBI lineage: Eukaryota > Metazoa > Arthropoda > Malacostraca > Decapoda > Palaemonidae > Macrobrachium > Macrobrachium nipponense. Next base: position 103,872,529 of record NC_087202.1, on the reverse strand, counting down.
AATTACACCTGAATACTGCCTACGTCAATCTTGATGTCGCAATAATTTAAGGAAGCTAAATTTCGGTACTGGCAATCCTGAGAATAAATCAGATCTTCAAACTAAAGGGTACATCATGTCACTAGGTAACCAAAGAATCCTTCAAAGCGCTGAGAAAAAGGAAGGACATCCAAAGGCTTATTGTATTTTTTTTCCACCTACGGAAAAAAAGTGATTTCTATAAATTACTTTACATCAATTTTTTGTATTCTATCCAATTAACTAACGATGCTTTCTGAAGTCAGAGCACGTCACTGACTATTCAGAGTCACTTAAGCACAAGAAAATAAGGACGACTACGTAACAGCAAGTCTGAATACAGCGTACGTACAGTAACGTCAAGAAATGACACAAAATTGCAGACAGTGCAAGACAGACAAAAGCTGGACCGCTCTAAAGACAAAACGTCAAGCCAATTTCCAGTGATGTTTAATAAGGCAAAGCTTCGTGGTTCCGGTTCCCAATTCCACCTTCATTTCTCTTCTCTGGCAGACATTAAAAATAGGAAACTAATATTCTCCGGAAAATGTTCCGCCAAGCCGCTGTTTACAAAGAGCATCCCGAGGAGGAGGAGGAGGAGGACGGAGGAGGAGGAGGAGTAGGAGGAGGAGGAGGAGGAGGAGGAGGAGAACATTCTGACCTGTTCCACAACAACAGACTGAACTTTCATTAAGTCCTTGGAGGAAAATGAGAAAACAAAACAAAAGCAATAAATAAAACGAATGACCATCTATCCTGAAGCAAAAGAGCAATACTGGTCGGAAAAACTCAGGCAATGGCTTGTAACACAAAGCTATTGATCTATATTAATAATTTATATGAAGTTCTGCTGATATAAGTTCAAAAGGACAACCGACTACATGGGAAAATGGGACACGGAATTAGAAAAAAAAAGTACCTTACTTGTTGTGCATACATGGATGCGCGCGCGCTCACACGCATAATTATATATAAGCATGTGTGTGTGTCAAACCGAGAACCCAGGTTAGAGTCCTGCTGTAGTATTCCAGGGTAACAAGAATTGTTAAATTTCATAAGACCTCGTCGAAATTGTCAAGGTCATCGCTACCGAAAACACCCCATTCATTACACTGCTGTATAATATAAACAGATAAAATTTTTCCATCAACTACGAACATACCACTCATACATACCTAGAATACTCGCAAAGCTAACACCTAAGCAAGATAATGATGTGAAACCACAGCATGAAATAAACAGAACTTACGAAGACCACCAGGTTCCTCAATTAACCTAAATATACCACTTGACTTATAACATTCTCAAGTGCTCTGAGGAGATGGTAATAACCCTCAGGGACTTATAACTTAGATGTCTAAGAATAGATCAATAAAATGGAGAGTCAAGACAAAATGGTTCATGTTCTTCTGCGCCTCTTATTTTTCATGACTGAGTTAGCAACTCTGTGTCAGAGACCCTGGTTGTTATCGAGGCCAGATATTTCGCAATTAATGAAACAATCGTGAAGGTCGGTTTTTTTTAGTTGAATGACATCCTTGGGTCCCTAGTATTAGTCGAATAACCTGATCAATGGGTTTACCCTAGTACAGGGGGGTGTGTGTGTGTGTAAAGATTACCTCATCGAGGCCCTTCTTTATGCAGATTTGGACACCACAGGGAAGTTATGAAAACAGGGGTCACTGAAATAATCAGTTGTACTGCATATTGGCTCATTACGCTGAATGCCTAGGGACTTGTCGAACTTACCTGTAGATAAGAGCTCTGGTTGATGTGTAATAGCTTAATTACAACGAAGACAATTCCAAAGATTAATCTGGAGTTGATTATTGACATCAGTTCTTTGTTTGTTTGTTTGCATGGTGTTTTCACGTTGCATGGAAAACCAATGGTTATTCAGCAATGGGACCAACGGCTTTACGTGACTTCCGAACCACGTCGAGAGTGAACTTATATCACCAGAAATACACATCTCTCACACCTCAATGGAGGGCAAGAGAATGGATCATGGTGGAACTGAAGCAAAAAGGCCTGTGACTTTCATGGATGTGCTGGTAAATTTGTATAAAGTCTTTCTTGGCTTTGTTTATATACGAAATTTTGTAGCCTTCTTGCCAATATTGAATGTTGCTTCGCTTTATTGTTTTCATTTTAGCATAACAAGGAAGGTCATATAAGTGCAACACTTTTGCGTGAAATTAGAATTTCCTCAAGCCATTGTATTTAATTATATTTAGTAGCCCGAGACAAAACAGGTATAAAATATTGCGTAATTGGTTTAATCAAGACCATGGTATTGGTATCGCTTTGAAAATGTTTCACTTATTCAAGCAGACTTTACAAGACAATTCGCTATGATTTTATCTTTATGAACTGACCGGGTATGGCCATTAGGGCTGTGACTCTGTGGTCTTTGGAGGCCTTGATCGAATAAGTGCTCCTCCTTATATCAGGGGAGTAAGCACAATTCCATGAATTCTTTCCCGTGTACCTATTCAAAATGATCCTCCCCATAACCGACAAGAACGACCCTGTAACCAGAGTTAAACTACATAATTAGCTCATTCTGAAAATGTCTAAGATTTTCTCGTAGTTTGATATGGCAAGGGCGTGAGAATCACAAGAGAATGAAGAGGCAATTGACTATTTGATAGTCCAGCATGTATACCGTATCTCTCCCCTTAATGAAGCTGTGTCAATTAGATGAGAGGAAATCTATCTCTGTTCCTCTCACTTGCGCTTTATTCAGCGAACCCAGTAAGGTGGGATGTGAGTGATAAGAGCGGTACAATTCCGCGAGATAGCCTCCACCTCCTGGACGAGTGACGGTTTGTTTGAAGACTTTTACGATGTCATTATCTGTGAACGATCCTCACCACATAAGGTACAGGCGACAAAGAGGAAGAAATCGAAATCCCTTCTGAACGATTTTGTCACATAAGATTTAATTTCTGGAAACAAAAATCATCACTTCGCTACAGTTAACATAACATTTTTCTCGTCAATTCAATTTTTCATGGAGATAAACTTTTAAATATTTCAAGAAAGGGCAAAAAGAAAAAAGAACAGTTTCCTGTCGTCAACGTGCGTTAGGACGTGCTTTACCTAAAGAGAAACTCCTTTGTGGTTTGGAATGGACAATTATCAAGAAAAAGTTCTTGTATCAAAAGATTTCGACTTAACCAACACCCACTGCTAGCCACCGTGATCGTGCTCACACAGCTCTAGGTTGATGGGTCACCGACCTTCTGAAAAGAGAGAGAGAGAGAGAGAGAGAGAGAGAGAGAGAGAGAGAGAGAGAGAGAGCACAAAAATCATACAAGAAAACAGCCTCACAATACATACATGATGACGACACTCATGTATAGAGTCCAAGGTCTACTAGACCTTGATCCAGTCCAACCCATCGTCTTGAAAACGCCGTAATAAAAAAAAAAAATTCGTCTTAATTCCTATCGATGAAGGCTACGAAGAGGCAACCGGACAGAAGGATTGCGCATGCGTCCTCACCTTTCTCTGCGTTCAATTCAGTCATGTTTTCTGCTGGCTGGAATGAAATCCTTTAGGAGGTGAGGAGATCCTCAACTTAATGTATTGATCCACATTCTCTCAGAACCATCAGGCCTGCACATCACACAGCATCCTCCCAAAGGCCAGTTTCAGGAAAACTTCATTTTCATCGAATTTATACGACGGCCTCATGATTTTCAAACATGAAAACAGAGCAATCGATAATAATTCCTGTCTCGAGGATGCAACAGTGACAAAGAACGTATTCCATCCATGCATCCTATATAATATATAAATATAAATATTCTGAAGAAATGGTCACAGCCATTCATGATACACTCTCAACAGACAATAGTACAAATTCTCACTGGTATTGCATTACAAAAGCTCATCAATACAACTAAAAAAGAGCAACAAGCTGATAAACACAACTGATATAGCCGTCAATATCCAAGAAGAAGAAGAAGAAGAAGAAGAAGAAGAAGAAGAAGAAGCCAATCTATCTGCCAGGGGAATCTCGCCTTCCCCAGGAAGAAGCGAAAACCATTCTGGGGATTGGCTACGAAGAGGATCGCTAATGAAGGGAAACGTCTCGGTGGGGTTCCCGTAATAATAGCAATAACAGGAGGGAGGGATGTCTCCGAGATGAACTACTGAGGGGAACGGCGGCAGTACAGGGAAGTCTAGCTGGAGGGAGGGGCAGGAGGAGAGGACGAACGAGCAGAGGAAAGAGAGGAACAGCCACAAATGAAGAGTCGGGACTCAG